>NC_058408.1:90684376-90859146 GCF_002201575.2 Neomonachus schauinslandi
AGAGAGCATGAGAGGGGGAGGGTCAGAGGGAGAAGCAGACTCCCCGCCGAGCAGGGAGCCCGACGCGGGACTCGATCCCGGGACTCCAGGATCGTGACCTGAGCCGAAGGCAGTCGCTTAACGGACTGAGCCACCCAGGCGCCCGCCTTTTGCTTTTCAATCAAGGAACTTTAGACCTAGACCTTTAGAGATCCTTTACTCACTTCCTCCCATTATAGATGATTCCAATTTGATTCCAAGAGGGGGTATGTTAGTTTCCACATCGTCCTACTCAATGTTGTAAGAGGTGGCGGAGCCGGGCCTGGACTCTTGTTATTCTCAAGTGAATGCTCTTTTCAAATATTCATGTGGATCCAGAAATTTAAAAACACTCTCTGTGCTCTAAACTGCATCATTTTTTTCTGGACACACCAAACGATTATATGCAATAGTCCTTGACATAAATGGGTGTAATTTCCAGAGTTTGGGCTTCAAACAAGTGATCAAATTTTAGGTACCATTGTAACAAGAAATCTTCATTCATATCTTGCTTAATTAAATCATTTAATCTAAATCACTCTAAAATCTTCTTAAGAACTTCAGCTTTAGCTTAAGAAACAAAACTATTCATTTTCTTTCCAGGATTTTACGCTCCAAGATGTTAAAAATTCAAATGTCACCCACACACCTGCAGAGCTTGTGGCCACCTTATTCACATTCCTCCCTCTCTCGAATCACTGGGAAGAAGGCTAACAGCTGCTTCTGGGATGGCATAATATTGATTAATGGTGTCTACAGGAAATCAGCTCAAGACAATTAATTTTTACAGCGCCAGTTCTGTACTTTCAAGCATTCTATTAAAATTATGCATTGTTAATTGATTCTGCTGGGAATTAGGAGCCAAGACCAGTCTGCCAAAAAAAGAAAGCAGGACACAACTCTGTTGCATATTCATATCGACTTTCTCCTTAATAATCCAGTGGGGAGGGGAAATCAGAGCTGTGATCTATCAAACGCACTATAGATGAAAAATTATTGCTCTTTCCTTTTATTTTTAAGTCATGAACATTAGGGATTGTGTTCTAAGATAATGAGTTGTTGCTTCTGCCAACTGAGGTATGGTGCATACTTTGTCAATCTTCCGCTTTTGAACCTCCAGGGGCAGATAATACAGAATCCCTGTGCGGTGGTGTGTTTGCTGATTTAATTCTCTTTTAGTATCTGTTTGTGTCTCCGGAGCCCTGGTGAACATGGCGTGGCTGCCGTCTTCCCTGCACAGTGTCTTGGGAATGAGACCAAAGACAGACTTCCATAACCGCTGTGTACATCTCCAAGGCACTAGTCGAAATAGGTTATAGAAAAGGTCAGATTGAATGTGGAACCGAGGAGCAGTAATTTCCTTGGCTCACGGAAGAATCATTATTCTTTGTTTTAAAGTCTTCATTTTAATAGCTCCACAAATCAGGAAGAAATAGATCTCTTAAACATGGTGGAAGTGGATTAAAATCCTGGTTGTTACTGCTGAAATAAAAAATGTCTTTATTTTGAGTTGGGCGTTTCTGTGAGTTGCTTTAGATTCCAAACATTGTTTTTACATTTCAAAATTGTTAACTGCTCCCTATTCATTGATTCGTTATTTTTTATTGATGTATGATTGACATACGCTATTCTTTTAGTTTCAGGTATACGTCCTAGTGATTTGATGTTTTAGACATTATGAAGTGATCCCCACGGTAAGTCTAGCTACCACCTGTAACCATACAAAGTTATTATAATATCATTGACTGTATTCCCTATGTTGTACATTACATCTCCATGACTTATTTATTTTATAACTGGAAGCTAGTACCTCTTAATGCCCTTCACAGATTCCCCCTGCCCTCAACTCCTCCCCTTTCTGGTAACCAACAGCTTGTTTTCTGTATCTATGAGTCTGTTTCTGTTTTGTTTTGTTTGTTCATCTGTATTTTTTTTTTTTTTTTAGAGTCGACATACAAGTGAAGTTATCTGGTATTTTTCTTTCTCTGACTTATTTCACTTAGCATAATACCCTCTAGGTCCGTCCATGTTGTCAAAAGTGGCAAGATTTCATTCTTTTTTGATGGCTGGGTAATATTCCATTGCATATATATTCTGCATCTTTATCCATTCATCTCTCGGTGGACACTTGGGTTGCTTCTCTATCTTGGCTACTGTAAATAATGCTGCAGTGAACCTTTATTCTTTATTTGAAAGGAGCCCTCTGGTCTCAGTGAAATTGGAAATAGGGGCTAAAGATGGATAAGAAGTGTAACTGAAGGAATCAGCTTTGGACATCTGGCAGGTTGGAGTGTGGGCAGTGCAGGGTGGAGTTCAGGCTTCAGGCCTTGGGGACTCATGGGCAGGCGCCCCACTAAGTGCCTTGCACACAGTGTGTGCAAGGCACTTAGTCTCCTTGAGCTCAGTTTCTTTGCTGGTAAAATTGGGATCAACTTAGACCCTATCTTAAATGGTCATGGGGAAGTCTAATGAGAAAATACATGTAAAACTTCTGGTTTGTTCTGAATGTCCAATAAATATTAATGACTATTTGCATTATTGCAGTTCTCATTGAGTGAAAGTGCCTTTATCCAGTGCAAAGCAACTGATGTTTGTACACTGAAATAACTGTATATTTTTGATATATTACTATGCAATGCAGACTTTTACCATTTTTTCATTGTCTTAATTGAATTTACTTTTAGTACTCATGTATATCAGAGTTTTGAATGTGTACATATTTGAAAATAATAAAACCATCTTTTAAAATGATTAAAAATATGGCCTTCCACCGACTCCTTGGCTTTCCCATCCCCAAATTGCTGAGATTTTTAAGAGACTGTATTGTGATTCTATGTCATCTGAGAATGACAGCTCTCATATAATTGCAATATAAGGGTCAAGGAAGAATGTCACAAATTCGTTGTTGTCTGCAGGCTCAGTCTAAGATTCTATCTGTACAATACCATGACAACCAGTTAGAAAGAGAAAAATTTAGTTGATCGCACAGTTGTTTTAGCTACATGAAGCCAAACAACTGGTTTCAATCTTATTTTCTTCTGCTTCATTGATTGATGAGATTCAACCCGTAGTTCTGACATCATGTGTGTGACCTAAATCACATTCTTGTACATTCTGGAAATGGCCTTAATTGAGTATTTAATGGATTATTTGCTCCGTTCGAAAGAGCTTTCTTTGCATGTGTGTATGTGAGGAGAATTGTAATCCAGTGATTGTGTGTGCTTGGAGGGGCTCTGCTGTGTGGGAGCTTTATTTTTCTTATGGTTGGATCGGGGTGGGTGATTTTAGGTTAGGCTCCCCAGAGTAGTTTCATGGCAATGAAAGCCTGTTTTATGATGGCTGTTCGTACATATTTATTTCTTGTTTAAAGTTCTACCTGGATCCACCCACAACTATTTGCTATATATTGTTAGATAGGAATGGGTGTTCTGAAGTTAGACTCTTCTAAGTTTAAGAGGAGAGACTCTTAGCAAGACAGCTCATTTTCCTCAACTGCTGCTTCCTCATCAGTAAGATGGTTCTTTGGTCAGGAGAGTAGGCAATGCAGTGGCTGTTTTTATAAAGTTTTCTGTGCTCATACCAATGGCCCCAGCATGCAGGACACACATGCAAACCTTATTTTCCCATTAATGTCTCCTACTAATGAAAATCTTTTAAAAAATCTCTTCCATTCAAGGGGAGAGGGAAGCTGCTAATAGCGTCTGGCATAATTTTTATTTCCAAAAAAATGCTCATCTACTCTGCTTGTGCTAGAGATTTGGGTTCCAAGAAGAATTGTGCATGGACCTTCTGATCTTGTGTGAAAGAACAAGTGAGCAAGGCTCTTGGAGATGGGCTGAGGTGTGACACCCCAGGATCCTCTCCCTGCATCTCTAGGGCTTGGTGGCAAAATGACGAATGGCTACTCAAAGCGGTTTTCCAAAGGCTTCTTTAAAACAAGCCCAAGATTTCCTGTTTGATTTGGCTGTTTACTGTCATTCTTAGATGAAAAGAAAGGTTTGGCAAGAGCAGATTTCAGAATACTGCCAAAAGGGAGCTTCCAAGAGTCCGTGTGTCTCTGGGCAGTTGTTCAATCCGCCAGGGGACATCACTGAAGCTCAGCTTGAATAGTCCTCATTTCCCTGCAGACTGCATCTCTGAGAACAGCTATTTAGATTCACACATGGGTTGCAAGTGCATTCACATCCTTATAACTGTTTTAACTTTTATTTTGAAATAATTTCAGACTTACAGGAAAGTAACAAAAATAGCATAGAGAGTTTTTCCCACAATAACATTGGTATATAACCATGGAGAATTGCATTCTTATTAATTCAATACCTATTATGAAACTAGAAATATTGGTAATAATATTCTTCATTCTTTTCAAAAATCCTATGACTGGGTAGAATGAATATTTTCTTCATGTTTCTGAATGAGGAAGTTGAGACACAGGTCATAGAGCCAGCTAGGGCTGAGTCAGAACTGACTTGGGGGGCGCCTGGGTGGCTCAGTTGGTTAAGCGACTGCCTTCGGCTCAGGTCATGATCCTGGAGTCCCAGGATCGAGTCCCACATTGGGCTCCCGGCTCAGCAGGGAGCCTGCTTCTCCCTCTGACCCTCCCCCTTCTCATGTGCTCTCTCTCTCTCTCAAATAAATAAAATCTTTAAAAAAAAAAAAAAAAAAAAAAAAAAAAAAGAACTGACTTGGTATATTTGACTCCTGACCCGGAGGTCTTTTAGTCAAAATGCTTTATTTTTTTTTATTAAGAGGAAGATATAAATAAGTGTTCAGAGTGAAAGAAATCACTATATATATATTATGTGAATCATCACTTTGGTTGTTGTTGGGTTAATAAAATGCTGCACGTATTCACATAGCCTTCCCTCACATTTAGTCCCTCCCCCTCCTCTAAATATCTCTAGAACCTGTTTCCTGCTTCAAATACTACAACTGCTACCTGGAATACATTATCTTCTCTTTCCTTTACCTATAGTTGCACAAGAATTCCTTATTCATCTCCCTGACTGCACACTGTTGCCAGGGAAATCTTTCTAAACCACAGATCTAATCGTGTCATTCTTCTGTTTAAACTCCATCAGTGGGCTCTTCTGTACTGTCCCATCATACCATACAGGGCATTAATCGATCACCTTCAATCCACCCAACAACTGTATGGAGGAGGCGTTTTGTGATTACCTTGATATGAGAGGTTCATGCATTGGGATCATGTAGTAGCTAACTGGCCGAGCCAGGATTTGAACTTAGGGCTCTAGAGAGCATCAGATGACCCAGTCTCCCCATTGCCTGTAGGATAAAGTCCGGTGTCCTGAGGCAGTCAGCTCCAATTCTGGCTTGACTTTAGATTGTCTTCGTATCAGCCGGGTTCTTTGTCCCCTGTGCTTAGCTATATCAAAATTCTTGCCCTGCCTGTTTCTTTATACCACCATGCTGGTTCAAATAGAGGACTGTCTCTGTCTGAAATGACCTTCCCTGTCTTCTCTGTTTAGCAAGACCTAGCTCAAATTCACAGTGGCATGCCAGGGTGGGGAGGGTAGTGGTCCTGGGAACCATTCACCCAGGTATAGGCAGAAACCAATGCATTGGCTGTAGATGGTTTAACACAAAACAAAACTGACCAAAAGTCATCTGCTTTTTTATTAGTACCATGTGCCAGAAATTGCAGAGTGTCAAGGACAAAAGACTCCTTTCTGTGGTGTACGCCCTGGCAAATTTATCACCTCTTTGTTTTTTTTTCCCAGCTTTATTGAGATACATATATATATATATATACACAAACACACACACACACGCACACATATATACACATACATATATATACATATATACACTATATACATATATATATATATATATATGTAGGCTCCATGCCCATTGTGGAGCCCAACATTGGGCTTGAACTCATAACCCTGAGATTAAGACCTGGGCTGAGATTAAAAGTCAGACAGTTAATGGACTGAGCCACCCAAGCGCCCCTGTAATTGATATTTCAATAAACATTGTGTATCTCATTATAACATTGTCTAAGTTTAAGGTGTACAATATGTTGATTTGATACACTTGTATATTACAATATGATTATCACCATAGTGTTTGCTAACACATCTATCACATCACGTAATTACCATTTCTTTTTTTGTGGTGAGAATATTTAAGATCTACTCTCTTAGCAACTTTTAAGTATATAGTAGAGTATTCTTATTTATAATCACAATGCTGTGCATTAGATCCCCAGGTGTATTTATCTTATAACTGGAAGTTTGTACTCTTTGGCCAACATCTCCCCATCCCCATGCCCCCAAGCCTCTGGTAACCACCAATCTTCTTTGTACCTATGAGTTAGGCTTTTTTAGATTTCACATATAAGTGATATCGTACAGTAATTGTCTTTCTCTGTCTGACTTATTTCACTTACCATAATGCCCTCAAGATCTACCTATGTTGTTGCAAATGGCAGGATTTTATTCTCTGTAGTGGCTGAATAATGTTTCATTGTTTATACGTATATATACCATAGCTCCTTTACCTTTAATGGACAGTTAGGTTGTTTTCATATCTTGGCTATTGTGAATAATGCTGCAATAAACATGGAGTGCAGATGTCTCTTCAATATCCTGTTTTCATTTCCTTTGGATATATACCCAGAAGTGGGATTGCTGGATCATAGGGTAGTTCTATTTTTAGCTTTTTGAAGAACCTCCATGCTTTTTCTATAGCTGTACCAATTTACATCCCCACCAACAGTGTACAAGGGTTTCCCTTTCTCCACTTCCTTGCCAACACTTGTTATCTCTTGTCTTTTTGATGATAGCCGTTCTAACAGGTGTGAGATGATATCTCATTGGACTTTTGATTTGCATTTCCCTGATGATTAGGGCATCTCAGTTGGGCATCTTTTCATGTACCTGTTGGCTATTTTATGTCTACTTTGAAAAACTGTCTATTCAGTTCCTCTGCCCATTTTTAAATTGGATTGCTTATTTATTTTTTTTCTTTTGTTACTGAGTTATGTGAGTTCTTTATATAGTTTGGATATTAACCCCTTATCAGAAAAATGATTTGCAAATGTTTTCTCTCATTCCATATGTTGCCTTTTCATTTTGTTGATTGTTTCTTTTGCTGTGCAGAAGCTTTTTAGTTTTAGGTAGTATTGCTTATTTATTTTTGCCTTGTTGCTTGTGTTTTTGGTGTCAGATCCAAAAAATCATTGCCAAGACTAATGCCAAGGAGCTTTCCCCTATGTTCTCTTCTTGGAGTTTTACAATTTCAGGTCTTATGTTTAAGTCTTTAATTTATTTCAAGTTAATTTTTATGAGTGATGTAAAATGGGGATCCAATTTCATTCTTCCACATGTGATTATTCAGTTTCCCCGGCACAATTTGTTGAAGAGACTATCCTTTTTCTATTGGGTATTCTTAGCTTCCTTGTAAAATATTAATTGATCATACATGCTGGGATTTTATTCTGGGCTCTCTATTGTGTTCTATTGGTCTATGTGTCTACTTTTAAGCCAATACCAAATGGTGTTTGATTATCATAGATTTGTAATATAGTTTGAAATCAGGAAGTATACTGCCTCCATCTTTGTTCTTCTTTTTTAGGATTGCTTTGGCTCTTTGGGGTCTTCTGTGGTTCCATACAAATTTTAGGACTGTTTTCTCTATTTCTGAGAAAAATCTCATTGACATCTTGATAAGGATGGCTTTAAATCTATAGATTGCTTTGGGTAGTATGGACATTTTAACAATATTCATTTTTCCAATCCATGAACACAGAATATGTTTCTATTTGTTTGTATCTTCTTCAATTTTTTCATCAAAGTCTATAGTTTTCAGTGTACAGATCTTTCACCTCCTTAAATTTATTTCTAATTACTTAATGTTTTTGATGGTATTATCAATGGGATTATTTTCTTTTTCAGATACTTCATTGTTAGTATATACTGACTTCAGTATGTTGATTTTTATATCCTGCAACTTTACTAAATTCATTGATTAGTTCTTAGAGTTTTTGGTGAAGTCTTTAGGACTTCGGCAAATAAAGAGATTTTATTTATTTCTTCCTTTCCAACTTGGGTGCATTTTATTTGGTTTTTAAATTGAAGTATAATTAACATACAGTGTTATATTAATTTAGGTGTATAATATAATGATTCAACAATGTATAAAATGAGAGGGAGAAACAGACTCCCTGCTGAGCAAGGAGCCCAGTGCGGGTCTTGATCCTAGGACTCCAGGATCATGACCTGAGCCAAAGGCAGATGCTTAATGGACTGAGCCACCTGGGTGCCCTTGTATTTTTAATTTTTTTTAAAAAAATTTTATTTATTTATTTGACAGAGAGAGCGAGAGAGCACAAGCAGGGGGAGCAGGAGAAGGAGAGGGAGAAGCAGGCTTCCTGCTGAGCAGGGAGCCTGACGACGCGGGGCTTGATCCCAGGACCCTGGGATCATGACCGGAGCCGAAAGCAGACGCTTAACCATCTGAGCCACCCAGGCACCCCAGTATTTTTAATTTTTTGAAGAACTTCCATATTGTCTTCCACAGTGGTTGTACTAGCTTGCATTCCTACCAACAGTGCATGATGGTTATTTTTTCTTCACATCCTCAACACTTGTTTCTTGTCTTTTTAAAAAATTTTATTATGTTATATTAATCACCATACATCTTTAGTTTTTGATGTAGTGTTCCATGATTCATTGTTTACGTATAACACCCAATGCTCCATTCAATACGTGCCCTCTTTAATACCCATCACCAGTCTAACCCATCCCCCCACCCCCCTCCCCTCTAGAACCCTCAGTTTGTTTCTCAGAGTCCATAGTCTCTCATGGTTCTTGTCTTTTTGATTCTAGTAATTCTGACAGGTGTAATGTGATATCTTGTGGTTTTGATTTGCTTTTGCCTGGTGATTAATGATGTTGAGCATCTTTTCTTGTGTTTGTTGGCCATCTGTATGTCTTGGAAAAAATGTCTATTCAGGCTTTCTGCCCATTTTTACAGATTATTATTATTATTATTTGGTGTCAAGTTGTATAAGTTCTTTATATATTTTGGATATTAATCCCTTATTGGAGATATTATTTGCAACTATCTTCTTCCATTTAATAGGTTGCCTTGTCATTTTGTTGATGGCTTCCGTCGTTGTGCAAAAAGCTTTTTATTTTGGTATCATCCCAAAGTTTATTTTTGCTTTTGTTTCCCTTGCTTGAGGAGATGTATCTAGAAAAATGTTTCTACAGCCAATGTCAAAGAAATTACTGCCTGTGTTTTCTACGAGGAGTTTTATGGTTTCAGGACTCACATTTTAGGGTTTATTTCTAGGCTTTCTATTCTGTTCCATTGATCTATGTCTGTTTTTGTGCCGGATGCCTTTTATTTCTTTATCTTGCTTGATCGTTTTCATAAGGACTTCCAGTACTCTGTTGAATAAGAGTGATGAGAGTGCATACCCTTGTCTTGTTCCTGATCTTAGAGGAAAAGATTTCAACCTTTCACTGTTGTGTATGATGTTAGTTGTGGGCTTGTCATCATAGCCTTTATTATATTGAGATATGTTCCTTCCAAACCCAGTTTGTTGAGGGTTTTCATCACCTCTGGCTTCTGCAGTGTTTAGGATGGATCTCTATTAGAACTGCTAGGATATCATGTTACAACTGCTTAATTATCTCTTCCTCACCCGGTCCATGGGCTCCTTGACGACAATCTTACTGTCCTAGGCACCTTTGTATTCTCAGGGCTGAGTATAAGCCCAGAGTAGGTATTTGTATGAATGAGTTAAAAATCCCCAAATTATTTATATCTTTCCTTTGAAGTACTTTCTTTTTTTTCTCAAGTACTTTCTTACTAGTAATATACATGTATACTTTTCTGTTCCAAAGAAATTTTGTGCAGGAGCATCTAGTACTTCTAAATTATATAACTGCTTGTTATAACCAGTGACTTAAAAAATTACGTGGAGCCATTTAAAAAAGATAAAATCTAGGTGTTCTAAAGATTCTGGGAGCCTTTAGCTGAGTAGCATCAAAGTGACATAATCTGGGGGCTCTTGATAGCATTGTGTTGATGAGTACCAGCTTTGGATTCAAGAGACCAGAGGCCACGTCCTGGCTATTGCCTTTCACATTAGACAGTGACTGCAGGCGACGTATTATCTCTGGTACTTAATTTTCTCAGGTATAAAGTGCTGTGAAAAATAACTGTATAAATGTAGATGGTGTGTCTACATTTATTGTTGGGTCGGGCACATAAAATTACTAATGATTATTACTTCTCAAAATTTTGGCCTAATTATGAATATTTCACAGATTTATAGAACATAATTCATTTTAGATAATATGAAGTGATTTGATAACTTTATTTATCTTAATTATGAAACAAACATGTACATTTTTATGAGATCAAGGAGAAAAGAGCAACTTCATAGTGGGAAGTTTCCATAGGTATTACCCTGATTTTGGTCCACTGAAATGCTAAATTTGCCTCTGATTGTTATGCTAGGATGTTAGGCTGAGGAGAAATTTTCTGTCTTGACAATGGTTTAAAACCCAAAGGCTACAAACATCATAAATTTTGGTAGAAGTGTTACCTTGTTCATATTGAACATAGGGTTTGCTTGAAATGACCATAGTAAAAGCCTTATTATCTGTTGTGATTGGCATTGACCAATAAATGTGTCAGTAAATTGAAAAGAGATTCATGATTAGTGATTAGTCAACATCACTAATTATCAGGGAAATGCAAATCAAAACCACAGTGAGGTATCACCTTATACCTGTCAGAATAACTAGAATCAAAAAGACGTAAATGTTGGAGAGGATATGGAGGAAAAGGACCCCTCTTACACTGTTGGTGGGAATGCAAACTGGTCCAGCCACTGTGGAAAACAGTATGGAGATTCCTCAAAAAATTAAAAACGGAAATACTATATGATCTAGTAATTCCACTTCTGGGTATTTATTTACCCAAAGAAAACAAAAACACTAATTCAAAATGACATACCCTATGTTTATTTCAGCATCAATAGCCAAGATATAGAAGCAACTTCAGTGTCTATGGATATATGAATGGATAAGGGGGATGCAAAACACACACACACATACACACACACACAATGGAATATTGCACAGCCTTAATAAGGATGAGATTATGCCATTTGGAACAACATGGATGGACATAGAGTATGTAATGCTAAGTGAAATAAGTCAGATTGAGAGAAACAAATACCATAGGATTTCAGTCATATGTGAGATCTAAAAAGGCAAATGAATGAACAACAAAACAAAAAGCAGAATCAGACCTGTGAATACAGCGAACAAACCGAAGGTTGCTGGAGAGGAAAGGGAGTGGAGAGAGGGGCAAAACGGGTGAAGGGGAGTGGGAGAGACAGCCTTCAGTTATGGAATGAATAAGTCATGGGAATAAATAGAGAATATAGCCAATGGTATTATAACATTGTTGTGTGGTGATAGATGGCTATGCTTGTGGTGAGCACAGCATAACACATAGAGATGGTGAGTCACTATGTTGTACACCTGAAACTAATGTAACATTGTGTGTCAACTATACTCAAATAGGAAAATAAAAGAAAAAAAGAAAAGGGACTCTGAAAACAATATATATGTGTTTTAAATATATTCATGTTGTTCCCTAATATTTTGATGAGTCAAGGCCTCTCCTTTGAGTATAAGTGCACTGAGGAGAGCTCAGTCAGCTTCCTTGCTTTCAGCCCATCCACAATGCAATGTCTACTACATCTCCTACTTTTGACTTACTAAAAGCGAAGCTAGGAGGCAGAGTTGTGAGGTGGTCTGAATGCAGACTCTGTCTGGATTTTTACAGTTATTTCACACTCTTTCGCAAATGTCTTACTCTTACCCACAATAATTTTCTTGCCTTTGTCAACTCTTTCCAAAGTATTCAACTAAGTTTCATAGAAGCCCAAAACTCTCCCCACTCCTATTTCACCAGTTTGTGTATCATTTAATTAAATTATGTAATTGCAGTAGCAAGAGAACTGGCATAAACTGACTTGAGAAAAATGTAGGGAACTCAAAGTGAACATAAAATGAGTGTGTGGGCCTTCTAGAAAATAACCTACTGGTGGTAATTGCCCCATGTAAAATCAATCAGATGTTTTGCAGAGGAAAGGAGCCCATGGCTAGGTCAGGTGGACTGGTTAAGCGGAAAGTGGTCAGGAGTGTCAGCTGGATTTAATCGTGAGAGCTTAGCTTCCTCTATGAACTGAACTTGGCTAATTAGAGATGCTGTAGGATTCTGAGCTTATGACCCTTAAAATGTTTTAAACTTTTCTTTCTTTTTTTTTTTTTTTAAGATTTTATTTATTTATTTGAGAGAGAGAGAATGAAAGGCAGCATGAGAGGGGGGAGGGTCAGAGGGAGAAGCAGACTCCCTGCTGAGCAGGGAGCCCAATGCGGGACTCGATCCCGGGACTCCAGGATCATGACCTGAGCCGAAGGCAGTCGCTTAACCAACTGAGCCACCCAGGCGCCCCTGTTTTAAACTTTTCTAACCTTGTTGTTAGGTTGTTTCAAGGCAATTCAATTTAAGATGTTGCTTGGTATTGAATTTTATCTCTTGCCAACCCTTTTCTTTTTCTCATGATCTCTAATCCACGTGCCCCACTAAAAATACTAGTGTAATTTTAAAATTCGAGAAAAATGAAGGGGCTGGACAACCCTATCTTGTGGAAAGAGTGTCTGCCAAACACTGTGGCTGTGGACCAACATCAGTAACGTCCTGATGCTCAGCTGCACACTCATATCCCTAAATCCTTCCTGAGCAGTCGAGCTTTTACGAACACCTCCTGACACTTTTACCTAATTTGATGTTGAAAGTTTTAATGCCAGCCACAGAAAACCAATCTTTTGTCAATGTACAAAAAGGCTCTTTTGGCCTCTTAGTAGTACAAATAGTTCCTGAAATAGAAAAATTCAGGATCCTTTGTTTAGGCTAGCATCCATATTTCCAAGGATTATGAAATAAATGTTTGATCCAGGAGAGATAAAAAGAAGGCCTCCACTTGAAAATCTTGATATAATTGATCTGATAAATTCTTAACTCCTGCTGACGTTGATGAGAGCAAAGTGCATGCCAGAGGTCACGTTTGAGGTACTTGAAATTTGGAACTGTCTCCCAGATGGCTATCTAAACCTTCCCGATCCTGCTCTCTTCTTGAAGAGCCATTTGGCTGGCAAAGATAAAAATTTGCATGACTCCCTATAAGGGGATAGATTCGGTTGGTTTAAGTGTACAGATTTTTCTTTTTCCTTTCTAGTGTTTTAAAAGTGGGGACATTTTATGGTTCAAGAATGAAACATAGGGTGACAAAAGGCATATGCTGTTGCATGCTAGCATTGGTTCCATCGAAGTAGCTGCCGCCCCTTGGACGGGACTTGGTCACTCCAATTCCTTATGGTTCCCTTCTCTCCTGTGCCTTGCCCTTGGCCAGTCATTGATGTTACCTCCTGACTCCTCTAGGCAGGTGAATTTGCAGTCCCTGTCGTGGACTTTAACTGTTTCTTCATGTAAGCTTTGTGTCCACAAATCCAGAAGAATTAGGTTCTTCCAGGGTAATAAATTGTACCCCCTGCTGTCTGCATGAACACTTTATGGCCATTGAGCTGTCCCTTAATGTGCTGTAAAAACTCAGGGTAGACAGTGCCTCCCCAAACATTTAGAATCACAGTTCAGCCAGATTTAAAATATACAGCTTTAGGGGTGCCTGGGTGGCTCAGTTGGTGAAGCGTCTGCCTTTAGCTCAGGTCACGATCTCAGGGTCCTGGGATGAGTCCCACATTGGGCTCCCTGCTCAGCGGAGAGTCTGCTTCTCCCTCTCCTTCCGTCCCTCCCCCGTTCGTGTTCTCTCTCTCTCTCTCAAATAAATAAATAAAATCTTTAAAAAATATATGCAGCTTTAATGTGAATGCAACATCTAGCAAACCTTTAGATGAGTATCTCCCGAAGGCCAAGTCACATGGGGTCATTTATTCATCTTTCGACTGCTTTACTCCTGGGTTACCTGATCCCTCAGGTTTCATGTGATGTCATGGAGATGATTCTGAATAAAGTAAGAGGGGAAGCCCAGAATTGACTCTCAGCTTTTGTCCCAATTTCCTGAAACAGCTGAGCGGGTTTCAGCAGGTTTCCTTGGCCATCGTCTTTGTCCCAAGACTTCTTGATGATGCTTCCCCAGTGGTTTGGCTTAAGGAACAGTAGGGATGTAAATCATCATGGAAGGAGAAGGTGTCTGAGGACAGAGACCCACCAAAGATGATAGGGAGTTGGAGGAAGAGTGGCAAGTGGGATCAGGCGAGGGGGGGGCACCGGAAGATACAGCTAAGGGTAATGGCTGGAGGAGTAGTGAAGCTAGAAACCAGGAAAAAAGAATGAAGAGTTTCTTGGTCTCTTGCTTTTCTATTCATCGTGTAGGTTGGAAATTCACTTCTACTGAACGAGAAATGTATGACCAGCATGATCCCTAGGATTGTATGGAGGCTGAAGAGAAAAGAAAGCTTTCACAGGAAATGCCCATTTATTCTCAGTTATGTAGAACACTTCAAGCTATTTATAAGGTTTTATTTTTGCTCTTTAGCAAATGCAAGGATAAGTTGGCTAATGTGAGTCTTATGCTGAAGTGGCTTCTTAACCCTTAAATTCTCTTAGTTTGCACACCAGTGGCCTGTCTGTGAAATGCGCCAAATTATCAAGGGCATTTCTTGTCACCTGTTTTCAGCAAGTTCTCTGGGAGCCATGGGTAGAAGCCTGTGCCTGGAAGCGGGGGGGGGGGGTGGGGGGGGAGGTGGCTGTGGTTTGACTGGAGGAAGCACAGCTTTTTTGGCTAAATAGCCAACTTTTAAAATCCTGATATAAATAAAATGTGTTTCTAACTGTTATTGTTTGGCTCATTTCCCAGGTAAGTGCATGAACCATACATCATTGACCTTGGCTCTAAAATATAGATTTTCATCTTTAAAGAATTTGGGATCAGAGGTTAGAGATCATAGGTTGTTTGAGCTGGAAAGGATTTAGAGGTCTGCTAGTCTACTCCTTTATTTTATGGATGAAAATATCCCCAACCTCTGTCATATCCAGATCTCGCTCTTTTTTCTTGTCTTTAGAAATTCTTTTAAAAAAATATTCAAGCTTTATTGAGATATAATTGACACACCATTATGTAAGCTTAAAGTATATAATGTATTGCTTTGATATACTTATAAATTGCAAAATGATTACTATGATAGCGTCAGCTAACACCTTCATCATGTCACATAATCACCATTTCTTTTTTTGCAGTGAGAACACAAGATTTATTGTCTTAGCAGCTTTCTTTTTCTTTAAAAGATTTGAGAGAGAGAGCATGCACACGTACACATGCATGAGTGGCGGGGGGATAGAGGAAGAGAGAATCTCAAGCTGACTACCCCCCTGACTGCGGAGCCCCACACGGGCCTCCATCCCGTGATTCCAAATCAAGAGTCGGGAGCTTAACCGACTGAGCCACCCAAGCGCCCCTCTTAGCAACTTCCCGGTGTGTAATACAGTATTATTAACTATCCCATCTAAATAACTCTTAATACATTGAGCCATGTTAGGTAATATATCAGTTTTAATTACTTTTTTTGGAGAGGGTACTTCTGGGGAGCCCTCTTTGCTTCTGGGGCTGTTCTGGGCCTGGACCCAATGGTTACTCTGGACTTGCCTTTTTTACCATGTAGGACACACTTTACCTTGCTTTTTTGTGGGATCCTGAATTTCCCTATTTCCATTGTCTTTCTTGGTTTATACCTTCATTCTGGTGGAGAACATTTTTCATCCTATACTTTCAAGAATTGGGGGCCACAGCAGGTAAATTTCTTGAGGACTTGCATACTTAAAATCACATCCTTATGATCACATTTAATTGATAATTTGGATAGGTATAGAATGTTGGAAATTATTCCTCCCCCTGAATCTTGAAGATGTAATTATTTCTTTGAATTTTGGCTTCTGGTGCTGGTGTTGAGCCATCTGGTGCCAATCCGACTCCTGATTTCTTCTATATGACAATTTTTTTTCATTCCATTAGATTTTTTGCTGATGTACTGGGGATGGGTCTTTGATTTGTTTTCTTCATTGTCTGGGGTACTAAGTTAGCGCATTAAATCTGGAAACTTTTATCTTTCAGTTTTATGAGTTTGGCATACATTACTAATTTGATAATTTCTTCCCTTCTATTTTTTTTTTTTTTTTGTCTGTGCAGTTTCTTTCTGGAGCTTCTAGAGAGTTTCTCTAATTTTCTGATGCTTTCTTTTCTTTTTCCATATTTTTGTCTTTTTTGTTTATTTTCTAGGAAATTTCCTTGAGTTTCTCTCCTGACCCTTCAGTTGAATTCTTTCCCTTCCTGATCTCATAGTTTTCATTTCCAAGCATTCTTTTATTTCTCTAAATATTTCTTCTTTTCATGGCACCCTGTACTTTGATGGATGCACTATCTAGTTTTATCACTGATGCTGTCATAATAGTTTTATAAGTTATCTTCTGATGATATTTTTGTCACTTTTTTTTTTTAAGATTTTATTTATTTATTTGACAGAGAGAGACACAGCGAGAGAGGGAACACAAGCAGGGGGAGTGGGAGAGGGAGAAGCAGGCTCTCCGCGGAGCAGGGAGCCTGATGCGGGGCTCGACCCCAGGACTCTGGGACCATGACCTGAGCCGAAGGCAGACGCTTAACGACTGAGCCACCCCGGCGCCCTTGTCACTTTTCATCTTTGTCTTTTTAAATGTGTTTTTCCACTTTCTTTCATGTTAGAGAATTTCCTTATGATTCTGGTTACCTTAGTTCTTCTCTTCCTAGCGAGGACAGGGAAACTCAAACTGGTTTTAAAGTTGGTGAGTATGAGTGAAACTCCTGAACTGCTGGGCTTGTGTGTTTATAATTTGTTATTGTGTTAATAGGTTTTGGGAGGGAATGAATGTATAGGTTCAGTGTACAATATTTAACCGGATGTTCTGGTTGCTACATTGTTCTATTAAGTGCAACATTGCTGGGACCTAATAAAGCCTTGGTGCTTGTCTCTCGCCTTTCTTCCCCCTTCCCCTGTCTCCCTCTCTTTCCTTGTGCATCCTTTCTGCCATATCCATACCATGTCCGGGGGACACCTGTTTGGTAGATCTGTTTTCCATTAGCATCCTGAGCAATTTGGAAAAAGTCATTATGGAATACACTCCAGGGCACCTGGGTGGCTCAGTTGGTTGGGAGACTGCCTTCGGTCATGATCCTGGAGTCCCGGGATCGGGTCCTGCATTGGGCTCCCTGCTCAGCCGGGAGTCTTTTTCTCCCTCTGACCCTCCCGCCTCTCATGCTCTCTCTCTCTCTCTCTCTCTCAAATAAATAAATAAATAAATCTTTAAAATAAAAGGAATACACTCCAAAAAGTACTAAGATCCATAACTGTCTGATTTTGTCTGAGGCCAGGGCTTTAGGTTAGGATGATATTAGCAAATAATTCAAGAGATATTTACTGAGCTCCAATTATGTGCATGGCATATAACTGCTACTGAAAAAGAAGTAAACAAACAAAAAGTAAAATAGTATACTCTATTCCAAAAGGCTTATCTGCTAATACTTTCTGCCTAAGCCATGACATTAGACCTGCCACTGCTCATTCCATGATTTCAATAGGAACTCTGACTTAGTTCATATAAGTGTTGAATTAATTAAGGCCCTCAAAAGCTTAAAATTGGAATTTTAAGCTTTTTTTTCCTTTTATCCTTAGAAGATTTTCGAAGGTACCAACCTTACCTTGCACTTCTTTTTGTATTTTCTCAAACTGTCCTTCATCATGCTTTACCTGTCAGAGATGCCAGATGTGTCTGTGGCTGATGAGGCCGACCTCAGGACTCTGGTCACTATGACTACAACCTGTTAGATTTTGGTAGAAAAATCAATGACTTGCTTATACTCGGGAGGTGGGAAGCAAACACAAGGATTGCCACCATAAATGCGGCCTGTGGTGAGCAGATTCTAAGGTTATATCCAGGTTCAGAGAAAGGGAGCATGGTAGTAGTTAGTCCTTGTACCTTGTTTTGCTGTTTCTCATGGTTCCTCCAGGAATATCATTACTGGGACTCATGAGGGAAGCAGGGATTAAGTGATCAAAGTCAACTCTTTCATCTCCTATGTCCACTGCAAGATTGTCCTGCAGTAGGTATTTATAACCTTCCCATCTGCTGGAACTGGAGGGAGCAGGCCCTGAATGTTCTTGCCGCACCTCTATCTCTGGACCTTCCGTTTGAATATGGGAAGGGTGATGCAGCCCTTCCCCTAAAACATGGCTATTTGAATGGAGGTCTATCTGTACACAATGTCAGTTAAAGGTATTTGTGCATATACAGTATATGTATCTACACATTGTATATGTTTATACAGCCAAGTCAAATTTTTTGCACTAGTTATGTTTTGTAAAGTCACTGAACCATTGCTTCTGGGGAAGATACGGAGTTAGACTGCTCTGAGGCTCTGGTCACAAGATTATCGTTAACGGATCAATACATAACCTTGTTTTATGGGACAATTTATTTAACATATGTTCTTGATTCATTACATTGAATTCACAGCCAACAACACTATACCTCATATCTGAACAAAGCTCATCACACACATCTCTCCACAAGGTACATCGCAGCCTCTTGTGTTTGGGAACACTGGGCAACACTTCAGCACTCCACTTGGGGGCCATTTTAAACAGTGAAATCATCAACAGAAAAACACAGAAATGTGACAAATGTGGCACTAAGTAGACCATGAAAAGGACACTTGTTTGTAGTGTGGCAGCTGCAATAAGAAGGTGGGGCATCACCTTGTTTACCTCGGGTGGGAACATGCGTGGCTAACTTTTTTTGTCTACTCTGTGCATGTCTGCACATGTTCACCAAGCACCACTGATACTGATTTTGGGGTCACAAATGAATTTTTGCAAGTAGGCAAATTGGCAAACACGAAATCTGCAAATAATGAAGACTGACTCTGTGTGTGTGTGTGTATTATGGACAAAAGGAAAACAAAAAAAAATTAATCCCCAAAGCTTTGTGACCATTTCAACTTCACATGTGTGTATTGAGAAGCTTGACCTTGACTCCCAATAGAGGGACAGATCCTATTCCTATCAGCTGTAGCAGCTACTAGCCAAACACTTCACATGAGCCTCCAGGTTTATTTTCCTCTCTCCTTGTTTTGTTAGGTTCTGTTTTATGGAAGAAGCCAGGTGAGCACCCAGTGACCAATAATCTGGGCTGTTAATAGGTAGGTGTTATTGAAACAGCTGAAGCAAGCCTCCTCCTGCCTAGGGCTGAGATCTTAAATTCTAACTACTGAGGGCCGCCTGAATTTCCAGAACCATCTGCTGTTGAATTATTTAGTCAGGCCACATAGACAGATTTTGGTGTGTTTCATTTCTTTGTCCTTGTTCATGACATTTAACAAATGTATCCTGCTTGAGTAATTTCTATTCTTGTCACATGGCATAGTGACTCACCTGAATCGGGAAAGAAAGACCAAACCGATTTGTTACCATGAGGGGAAAAAAACAGTATGGGGAACAACAGGTCATTATATTCACACACACCGTGGATAAGTAACATTGTGAAAGCTGTCAGTGTTTGGTAAATTTATTTCAGCTGTGTAAAATAAATTTTGTAGCAAAAGTGTACTTTTTCAAAACAACCATTGGCTGACTTATTTTGAAGTTGTTTTCTGAGTCTCCCGAAGCGTTGCCGTAGGAATGTTGGTGTTTTATGATGCTGCATCGAGGAGGAATAAAGGTGCGGGAGTATGGTGGTGGAGAGAGAACTAGCAGGGTCCCCAAAACCTTCTCCAGCTTAACTTCCACGAGTGAGAGATGGGTCATATAACAGCCTGAACCTCCAGTGATACGAATCTTTAGGTGAGCAGAACCTTTTCTTTTTGAGATGGAAAAAAACTTACTCAAATGGCTTTTGTTTTTCACCTCCAGCTTTATTGAAGTATTATTATTTTTTTTTATTTATTTATTTTTTTTTTAAAGTGGAACTAGGTCCTTTTTTTTTTTTTTTTTTTTTTAAAGATTTTTATTTATTTATTTGACAGAGAAAGACACAGCGAGAGAGGGAACACAAGCGGGGAGTGGGAGAGGGAGAAGCAGACTCCCCGCCGAGCAGGGAGCCCGATGCGGGACTCGATCCCGGGACTCCAGGATCATGACCTGAGCCGAAGGCAGTCGCTCAACCAACTGAGCCACCCAGGCGCCCTTATTGAAGTATTATTGACAAATAAAAATTTTATGCATTTAGGTCGTACAATGTGGCTTTAAGAGGCACAATGTGATGGTTTAATATACATAACCTTGTGAAGTGCTTACCGTAGTCATGTTAATTCACACATCCCTCACCTCACATAGTTATCATTTGTTTGCGCATGTGCGGTGAGAACACTTAAGATCTACTCTTAGCAAATTTCAAGTACGGTATTATTATTATTATTATTATTTTTTTTTTTTAAAGATTTTATTCATTCATCTGAGAGAGAGAATGAGAGAGAGAGAGCACATGAGAGGGGGGAGGGTCAGAGGGAGAAGCAGACTCCCTGCCGAGCAGGGAGCCCGACGCGGGACTCGATCCCGGGACTCCAGGATCAGGACCTGAGCCGAAGGCAGTCGCTTAACCAACTGAGCCACCCAGGCGCCCCTCAAGTACAGTATTATTAATTATAGTCACCATGGTGTCCGTTAGATTCCCCAGAACTTACTCTTACTGAAAGTTTGTATCCTTTGACCGACATCTCCCCATTTCCCCCACCCCTGGTTCCTGTCAACCACCATTCTGCTATGAGTTCTACTTTTGTAGATTTTGCCTATAAGAGATGACATACACAGTATTTGTCTTTCTGTGTCTGGTGTATTTCACTTAGCATAATGCAGTCCAGGTTCATCCATGTTGTCGTAAATGGCGGGTCTCCTTATTTTATGGTTGAATAATATTCATATATATATGTGTGTGTGTGTGTTTGTGTGTGATATACATTCCTCTTCTTTATTGGTAGATGGACACTTTGGTTGTTACCGTATCTTACCTATTCTGAATAATGATGCAATCAATAGGGGAATGCAGGTATCTCTTTGATAGCCTGTTTTTGTTTCCTTTGGGTACATACCCAGAAGTGGGACTGTTGGATCATATGGTAGTTCTATTTTTAACTTTTGAGGAGGCTCTATACTGTTTTCCATAATGATTGTACCAATTTACATTCCTACCAATAGTGTACAAGGATTTCTCTTTCTCCACACCCTTGCCAACACTTGTTATCTTTTGTCTTTTTGATAATAGCCATTTTAACAAATGTGAGGTGCTATCTCAGTGTGATTTTGATTTGCATTTCCCTGTTGATTGTTGATGTTGAGCTCCTTTTCTTGTACCTGTCAGCCATTTGTATGTCTTCATTAGAAAAATATCTAATCAGGTCCTTTGCCCATATTTTAATTGAGGTATTTTATTGATTGATTGATTGCTGTTGAGTTATAGGAGTTCTTTGTATATTTTGGGTATCAGCCCCTTATCATATACACAGTTTGCAAATATTTTCTTCCATTCTGTAATTACCTTCTGTTGATTGTTTTGCTGTCCAGAAGGCTTTTTCATTGGTTCACTTACCAGAAATGTTCTATGTAGGCTTTACGTATGGCTGGATCCAGGAGTTCAAATGATGTCATTAAGGGTCTTTTTTTTTTTTTCTCTTTCAGTTCCCGTGTCCTCCCTGTTGGTTCTTCCCTTGTAATGCCAAATTAATTTATGTCCTAGTGTCACAGCAACTTCATCAGAAATGAGTTATTTTGTTTTCCTGACAATTTCACAGAAGTCCCAGAATTCAGTTTTTTCCCTTCCTTCCTTCCTTTCTTCTTCTTTCTCCCTCCCTTCTTTCCTTTCTCCCTTCCCTTCCTTCCTTCCTTCCTTCCTTCCTCCCTTCCTTCCTTCCTCCCTTCCTTCCTTCCTTCCTCCCTTCCTTCCTTCCTCCCTTCTTCTTTCTCTCTCTCTCTCTTTCTCCCTTCCCTTCCTTCCTTCCTTCCTTCCTCCCTCCCTTCTTCTTTCTCTCTCTCTCACTTTCTCCCTCCCTTCTTTCCTTTCTCCCTCCCTTCCTTCCTTCCTCCCTTCTTCTTTCTCTCTCTCTCTCTTTCTCCCTCCCTTCTTTCCTTCTTCCCTCCCTCCCTTCCTTCCTCCCTTCCTTTTTTTTGCCATGTGCTCATCCCTGAATCAGTCACCAGAGTCTGGGGAGTGTTGTGCCCTGATAGGCCATGCATCTACTACATGACCACGTGTGGAGCCAGGACTGGAGTTAGTACCACCTGTATCACTGGGAGTGAAAGAAGTGTAGGAATCACTCATCAGGAAAAATCAGAGTGCTGGTATCAGAAGAAAAGTAAATGAAAGCTGGGCAGGTAAAATAATAAATGACCATTTGGATTCATTTAAATCATTGGCTTGTTATATGTTTAAATTAAGACCATGCATATAGAAGTGCTTTGAAAACAATACATACAAATATATTTTCTTTCTTATTGTGTATAAATAACATCAATTTAATTAAATATACATTATATGTATATGTATATAGAGGTAATGCCCACTGTTCACTAAGCATTATGGAAGATATCAAGGTGAATAGGAAATAATCTTTGTCCCCAACAAATTTAGAACTTAGTGGAACATAGGCAAGCAAAAAATAATTAACTATAACATGAGGCAGGAGGAAATAAATGAAGAACAATATGTGTGGGAAAGCACAGAATTTGGGAGGTATTACTTTTTTTTAAAAATTTATTTATTTGAGAGAGAGAGAGAGTGCACAGCAGGGGGTGGGGAGGGGCAGAGGGAGAGAGAGAATCTTAAGCAAAACTACCAGCTGAGCACGGAGCCCTGCATGGGCTCGATCTCACGACCTGGAGATCAGGACCTGAGCTGAAACTAAGAGTCGGACTCTCAACCAACTGAGCCACCCAGGCGCCCTGGGAGATATTACTTTTGAGCAAAGTAAGTTAGAAGATATATTAGTGCCTTAGAAAAATCAGAAGAGCACTGGAGGCTCTGCTAAGCCTAAGGGGCAGGAGAGACGCAAAATAGAGGAAGAAGAGGACAACCGAGTTGGGGGCAAAGAGGAGAGAAAGGGGAGGAATAGTAATATAATAAGAGGAAAGGGTTCCTGCAGGGGGTAATAATCTGCAGGGGTTAGATCCCTGTGGTTCTCAACTCTCATTCACCATTACCTAAGGGGGTTTAAAAACATAGCAGGGGTACTGCTCCTCCCCTGACTTTCCAAAGCAGAATCTCCAACTGGGGTCCTGGCATGCTTGAACAAGCCAACAAGAGGAACCTGGGACTTCTGAGTGCATGACTGGTTTAATTCCTTGTAGATTCGTTAGAAGAGTGTTCGTTAATATGCTGCCTTTTATCCTCTCCCCAAACATTTGTGATCCCAAATTAATACTTTGCTCTTTAAGTGTTAAATTAAGCTTTATATACTCAATAATATTTTATTTACATTGCACATGAAGGTTGCATAATTTGGGGATGGAAGTAAGCCAGTCTTGAAACTTGGAATGTTTTCTTAAATATTCAATGGAAAAGAATTTATGTAATATCATGCTTCATTAATACCTCGTTTATCAGGATGTCACCTAACCAGCCACATCAACTCCTGTGAGTTTAGCTAAGAACCAGGGAAAGAGAACTCTGAGAACTCAAAAATGTGGCTGTAGTTTCCAGTAACTTAAAGTCCTGCACTGTAGTCTTGGGAGAGTCTTTAAAGTCTGGTATACCATCATAACACACACACACACACACACACTCATACTTCTAAAAATCTAGTCTATTTGTCTATAGCAAATTAGAAATAAGGAATTAGTATAGGAGGGATTTTGGGTAGCTGAGAAAGACTATTACCCTGCAATGATACCAAACAGCTGAAGTTGAAAAGGAGACTAAAAAATTTTAAAAAGCCAAATCAAAACTCATGGCAATATTAGAATACTACAATTACCATATACACACATGTTCTTGATTAGGGACTTGTGTTATCAAGAAGCACACATGTTCAGTACCTTTTGTTTTAGAAGGCAAAAAAGTGACTCATATAATCAATACATACAATATTGTAATTTATATGTTAAACTTTAAAATTATTTATATACATTTGTATTACATATCATTTATACATCTACCTGGTGAGCTTTTAAAAGGTTGATGCTTAACGGGATAAATTTCAAGTTATTTGGAAAATTCATTCACCTGTAACTTAGTACCCTCTGTATCTGTTAAATGAGACATTACGGCATTTTATGATTTAATTTCCCTCTGAGATCTGATATTTCATATACGAAGGAGTATGGCTAGGGAAGAAACAGTGGTGCATATATTTAAAAAAAATCACCTTGTTTTGTCAGCTAAGATTATTTTCTAGCAAACCAGCGAATCAGGAACTGGCTTAATCACCTTCTCATCACCGGGGTCATTCCTGTTAATAAAGTATACCTAATACTCTGTCACAAGTGTTCCCTCCTGAGGAGAGAAATGTCTTTCTTTGTGGGCTGAGGCTGGAGTGCTGGGGTTTGGACCTCAGTGGAGACCTGAACCGAGGCCCGAAGGTTTCTTGGATATCTAATGTTGGAACCTGGCTGAGATCACAGGGTCATATCCCAGGGGGCTCCAGACTATTATTCCTTGTCTGCTGGAGTCCGTTTTTCTCAATTTGCTAAAAATGAAACAAATACCTAGCAACAAGCCTGTGATTCTTCAAATGGGGTTATAATTTAAAGCTCTTTGCAAATCTCTGTAGTGATGAATACAAGCAGACATTTCATATTCAGTGTATAATGTTAAGGTGGCTGTAGGCTGTCTGACATTACAGCGGAATGAAAGGGTCCAATTCCCTCCAGATTCTTGTGCAGCGCCTTTCAGATGTACCTTTAATTGTAGTCCCAAGTCAGGTATGTTAACATTCAGTATTCTTGTTGGAGAATGACAGTTCATTGCTGAATCAGCTCACCAGTGTTTCTTTGTGTCCAATGGAGACTTGTAGAATAGTGAATTGGATAAATGTATCTATTCTATTTTATTATTATGTATTTGGTTCTACTCATTATTCCATTCTATTTATTATTATTATTAAGAATGAAAATAACTTGGTTAAAGGTTGGGTAATATTGCGGTTAAAGCTTGGCTGAACCTCTAATTTGAGTAGTGTTTGAAATTCACATTTGGAATATTTCTTTTTTTTTTGAAGATTTATTTATCTGACAGAGACAAAGCGAGAGCAGGAACACAAGCGGGGGAGTGGGAGAGGGAGAAGCAGGCCTCCCGCCGAGCAGGGAGCCCGATGTGGGGCTCGATCCCAGGACCCTGGGATCATGACCTGAGCCGAAGGCAGACGCTTAACGACTGAGCCACCCAGGCGCCCCAAGGAATATTTCTGCCGAGAAATATGTTATCTTGATAAACAGTGGCATGGTTGATGCCTTTTCCTCCTGCCTCATACAAGCCTGGTCTTAGAAAAGGTGGAACATTCTTCATTAGCCTGGAATTTGTTCCATTCTGGGTTTAATCTCCTGCCCTCAAGTGGTACATTGGAAAAAAACTCATTCAGGTCTCACGAAAAAAGACTTTCTTTTGTCTAATGTGTTAGCTTGCCAGGGATTGGGCTCATTTTGAAAGATACTAATGGTTCAGGTCAAAAGCTTTAAAAAAATTAAGGGTGAAAAAAAACGTTCTGCTTCTTTACAAATAGTCTTCCAGAAGCATCCACTCATATAAAAAAAATTTCCTCTGTGGTTTAGCAAATACCCAGGACCTCAGATTTTTAAGATTTAGGAGATTAAGATCTCCTTTGTGGCCCCACGTGGTTATCCTAACTGCCCCTGAGTTATTCCAAGGCACATGAAAGGGTGAAGAGGGCTTGGGAGCCAGCAGGTGCTCTAAACAAGCATGCATTGCCTTCCAAAGCGTGAAATACCATGAGGCCTTGTTTGCTTCTTCAAAACAGTTTTTCAGGGCCCCCAAATGAACACCATCTAATCAGTTCTGTAAACCAGGCAATTTCATAATTGGAGATGAATAATTTTAATGTTCTGATCAGATCCTTCATCAGATCTTTCAGCCTCATGGCTTATGTTTGGGTTTGGGATAATGATGTGGTGTCAAAGAGTCTGCAGAATTTTTTTTTTTTTTCCAAAATGGATGTGTCTAATTTAGAAAAGAGAAGGTTTTCTGGAGAAATGAGAAGTTTTGATTTTTCTAGCTTTTATCCTTTGCCACAGATGTACTGCTGAGGCAGATGAAATGCCTGGTTCCTCAGGCACCAGCATCACCCTTTAATGACAAGCCATTAACGTTAGTTAAAAAGGGATGCTCGGGTGAGGATGCAGGAGATGGAGCAAGCGTTGCCTGTAATCTCTTTTAAAGAACCCAGGAATCACACCTTCAGAAGCAGGCAAAGGAGAGGGTGAAATTCGGAGTAGATCTTTTAGAATAGGAGAATCTTTGCTCCTATGGGGGCCTAAATGGGAGAGGAAAGGACCATAGCTGGCCAAGAAAGGTGCCCGAGCAGGTACATCCCGAGTGGCACTGAATATGAGCCGCAGGGTGTCTAACAGGGCCAGTGATGGTGCAAGTCCAGCCTGTTCAGGCCACACAGAAATGTGGGGTACAGTGATGCTCGAGCTATGGAATATTTTCAAAGGAAGATAAGGATTCAGATTTTATGTAAAACCTGCCACGTATACACGTTTGTCCAGATTCAGGCTGGAATGCGGCGCATGGGCTCCCTCTTTGCTCCTTCAGGTTTAGAATGTCAGTGTTCTCACACCAAACTTAATATGAAGTTAGTTGTCTTCTGTTGCTCAAGTAAGCAGGCTGTGGGCCCAAAGAACAAAAACGCATGTACTCATGTCGATATATATTTTATTACATATATATATTTATTATTATATATTTTTATTTTTTTGGTTAAGACTACAACTGGCTATCTCATAAGTATCATACACGATGGAAAAGAAATTGCCCCAGGATTTGTGGGGACAGGACCGAGATCCAGAAATCGGGGATTGCGGTATCTCTTTGTGTATCTTTCTGAGGACACACAGTCTTGTGTTTCTGCCTTTCCAGGCACGTACCTCCATTTGTCCCTGCAGAGTGGCTTCCTCTGTCCATTTCTGGGTGTTGCTGTCCCCCTTCTGAGGGCTGTACAAGGCTTTGGTGAGCTGAGGAGTTGACTCCGGCTCTTATGCTATATGACTTGTGCTATATGACTTTTGAAAACAATTGAGATATAACTGACATATAACATATTAGTTTCAAGTACACAACATCATGATTATTTGTAGATATTATGAAATCGCCACCACACTAAGTCCAGCCAACATCTGTCACTGTACCTAGTTACAGAATTTTTTTCCTGTGATGACAATTTTTTAAGATTTACTTCCTTAGCAGCTTTCAAATATGCAATACAGTGTTAGTCACCATGGTGTATGTTACGTCCCCATGATTTATTTATTTTATAGCTGGAAGCTTGTACTTTTTGACCCTTTCACAAATTTTGTCCCCATTCCCCCTGCTTCTGGCAATCACCAATCTGTTCTTAAGATATTAGGTTTTTTTTAAAATACATTCTACATATAAGTTAGATCATACAGTATTTGTTTTTCTCTGACTTATTTCACTTAGCATGATCCCTTTTCTATATGACTTTTTAGCTTCAGAACCTACCAGTTACTATTGACAGTGTCTATGTCTGAGTTAGGAAATCAGATTGATAGAACCAGGCCTATGGATTGGCTGTCTTTGGATGAGGAGGCTTCCACTTTTTCAACTGAGAATTGAAATTCTCAATTTCAGAGAACTGAATGAAATCCTCTCAAAAGTCCATGGGCAGCTTAGATGAAGACAAAAGGGGAATTTAGGTAGGGAATCAGATTGACATTGTATAAACTATACACATGAATGCTGATATATTAGATTTTAAATGTTGACAAATTTATTATTTTTTATTTTTAATTGAAATTCAACTAATTTGACATATAGTGTATTATTAGTTTCAGAGGTAGAGTTCAATGATTCATCAGTTGCATATACCACCCAGTGCTCATCACATCACATGCCCTCCTTAATGTCCATCCGCATGTCCAGTCACCCTATCCCTCCCACCTCCTCCCCTCCAGCAACCCTCAGTTTGTTTCCTGAGACTAAGAGTCTCTTGTGGTTTGTCTCCCTCTCTGATTTCATCTTGTTTTTTTTCCCCGCTTCCCCTATGCTCCTCTGTTTTGCTTGTTAAATTCCACATATGAGTGAGATCATATGATAATTGTCTTTCTCTGACAGACTTATTTTGCTTAGCGTAATACCCTCTAGTTCCATCCATATTGACAAGATTTCATTTTTTTGATGGCCGAGTAATATTCCATTGTATGTATACACCACATCATCTTCATCCATTCATCAACAGATGAATCTGGGCTCTTTCCACAGTTTGGCTATTGTGGACATTGCTGCTATAAACGTAGGGGTGCGGGTGCCCCTTCGGTTCACTATATTGGTATCTTTGGGGTAAATATCCAGTAGGGCAATTGCTGGGTCCTAGGGTAGCTCTATTTTCAACTTTTTGAGGAACCTCCATACTGTTTTCCAGAGTGACTGCACCAGCTTGCATTCCCACCAAGATTGTAAGAGGGTTCCCTTTTCTCCGCATCCTCACCATTAAATGTTTACAAATTTAAAGAAGTAATATGTGATCATAGAGAAAGTTTGAGAAATTCTGTAAAGGGTAAATAACAAAATCATCCATAATCTCATTACCCAGAGTCAAATACAGACATTTTCGTATATTTACTTCCAATATATTTGGTGTATTTTCTTCCAGTCTTTTTTTCTAGGTATCGATCTCAAAATGCTGTATTTAATAAGGGCATATCCTGAAAGGATGAGATGATGTGGATTAAAAAGAAAGATGGGGATTAAAATGAATTTAATGAGTTAAAAAGATTTTAAGTAATACATTTTATGGAGGACTTAAAAATATGGCCTTTGTTCTAGTAATTTCATATTATCTGAAGTAAGTCTGAGATGTGTACAAAAATGGATGGATAAGGATATTCACCAATGCATTATTGGGCATAGTCAGAAACTGGAAACACTTGAAATACCCAACAATAAAAGATTAAGAAAAGTATAAAACAGGTACCAGATGGAAATTTTGTAACCGCTAAACAATTTTGGGAGAAATATATTTCTTGAAGTAAGAATGTTCACAATAAGTTGCTAAGCAGATTGCAAAATTAAATGCACTTTTCAATATTTTCCAGTATTTCTGTATGGACTATGTATTACCTTTATAATTTGTAAACAAACCCAATACACACAATGAATTTTAAAAAATGAATTTAGTGACATGGAACTGTGTGAAAATGAGGAGGAAAATTATGGCAAGAGAGATTTCAGCAGTTTCCAAGCTCAGTGAAGGGGAAGGTTGACACAGGGCTCCTTGACCAGAACCTCTTTTGGAAGCTGTCCCACCATGCAAGTAAAAATCAAAATCATGCACCTCCTTCCTTGCCTCATTAGTGCATCATCTGGAATTGAAATACATTGAAATATATCTCCCTTTATTTGATAGTTGAGGTCTTTTAAGTTTTCATTCCTAGCTCTCCACCAACTCCCTGAGAGCTTTTGTTTTCTTTTCATCTACTGAAAGTAATATGTCTACATTTTGCAAAATCGTGAAAATATTAAAAGGTACAAAGAAACAGAAAAAAAAGTCTCCTCGTTCTACATGTTACCTATCTGAACCTCAGTGAGTCCAGGGAAATTGATATGAATCTATCCTGGGAACTTCCTTTTTCCACTGGATCAAAGCTGGAGTAAGATGTGTACGTGTATGTTTCCTTTCTCCTCCGGGGTAAAATTCAGCAAAGTAGCAATTTTGGTTAAGGATTCTAAATGATCAAGAGTTTACTTCATTTGTAATGAACTCAGCATATTTTCAAAGGCTAAAAACTGAAATCCTTCCTGAGCACATCTGATTCTGCAGGTCAGATAAGATTATTCCTGCTCATTTCTCTCTACTACTTGTCTTTAAGTGGAGATAGATTGTACTATCAAACAGGTAAATATGGCCTTATCATAACAAAAATGGCTGGAAAATAACCCCCACGATGCTGAAATGCTGGGAATGTTGAGCATCCATCAAAGAAATACAAAAGGGCAGAGGCAACCTCTCAAATGGTTTGGGATTGAGGTAGAGAGAAGCTGTTTTGTTTTTCTAACACTGCATTAAAATTAATGTGTATATTTTATTTAATGCTCATGGTTAAAATGTCAAACAGTATAGAAACACTTAGAATGAAAAGCAATAATTCTTGGCTTCTGGTAATTTCCTTACTCCAGTCCCACTTGTCAGAGGCAACTACTTATCATTGTTTTTGCTTTTGTCTATTTGTGTGTTTTTCTCCATTTCTTCATATAAAATTGCTCATATTCCTGTTTCTTAATTTAATTTATTAATTTATTAGTTTATCAGTATTCTGTCTATTACAACATACAAAGAATTAGCTTAATAATACTGGCGTCTGTATCTTTCTCCCCACTTCTTCCTAGTTTCTTCGCAGGTCAGTTTTTCAACTCCCAACAATAATTAATTACTGTTTCTTGTTGCGTCATCATGGATAGTATTTACTGACGCCCCACCGTGAAGGTAAGACGCCAGTGTTCCCATGCTTTCCTCCACCTCCCTTCATCCCATCCTATCCTTGGTCAGTTACAACTTCCCTTTTACACTGGCGGGGTTGAGAATACATACATTCTGACTGATAGTTACAGCAAAGTATTTCACAGTCTGTCTGCAAGTTGATTCTTAAGAATTGAAGATAAATAAAAATGTCTGTTTTTTAGTCAGGGTGTAACAATGTCTTCTCTCTCAATCTCTTTGTCTTACCCTCTGAGAGATTTGCTTGATTTAATATTACAATGTGTTTGTGAATTTTTTTTAATGTGACAATTTTTGGTTTCTGAGGCTTTTTTTTTTTTTTTTGTTTTTGTACTGTTTTCATAGCATTCTCTTCTTGGCTTATGGTTACAATATCTTCTCAGTCCTCTGTGGGAACACCAACTAGACATAGTTTTGTTCTCTCTTTCCCTTTCTGTCTCTTTTCTTCCCTCTCTGAATTATCCTGGTTCATCTTCAATCGTTTTTGCCTATTGTCTTTGTGTTGCATGTTTCAGCCATTCTTAAGTGCCCTCATGGGTGAGATTGAAAACAGGACTGTGAGCCTTGTGTATGTGGATGGAACTTGGTGAAGGGGAACAAGTCAATGATGGTAAGAGGGTAGAAAAGCAAGGATGATGCATCGGGACTCCTGAATGCCAAGATGATGAGGGACTTGCTCAGGGGTGCTGTTCCTGTACTGACTGCCCTACTTCTTCACAGATAACTTCTTCAGCATATCCAGAGGATGCCTTTTCCCCCCTGGGAGGAGATAAATATCTCACTTTGGAGCGTTCTGCATGGGAGTAAGTGAGACTAGAGCATGTTCTGCATGGGAGTAGGAGAAGAGTGTTGACTGTTCCATCTGTAGACTCTCAGTTAATCCTCTTCTCAAGCCTATTCTTTAAATCTGCCCTCCACCATACCTGGTGTTTCTGAGCATTCCAGGGCAAATCTGTTTTCTCTTACTGATTGCAGTCTACTTCATTAGTATTCTTGCTTGTGGTTTACTCCGTCTTTCTCCATTAGTCTTCAGACTCATCCATCTGTTTTTTGTCTTACAGGAGTTTTGAGATATCTTGCTCACTGGTGATTACGTTGTCATTCCCTTTGTTGTTGTGGGTTTATCTGATTTTTTTCCGTGTCGGTACGATGGTGTCTCAGAAGGGAGAGGAGATAAATGCAGCTGCTGTATGGAAATGTAAGCCACCACTGTACTTGTAACTAAGACATTTTCTGGGCTCGAAGTTCAGAAGGACCACAGGCTATCAATATTCTAGCACGATGAAAACAAAACAAAATTTAATAGATACATAGACTTCATATAGCATTAAGCTTCCATTATTGTCCTGGAGGAGGAGGAGGATATAATTTTTGATTGAGACAAGAGATTTATCGAATGTGAAAGGTGAAGGATTGTGATTTAGAAATTTGCAGCCATGAATTCTATCCAGTTGATGCATTCAGAAAAACAATAGCTGACAATTGTGGCATGTGCTGTATAGCAAAAATAGAGTCGTAGTCATAAAAACACAGGAATGATATTTTTAGTAATAGAATAATAGATTCAGGTGTTTTTAATAGATTGGTGAAACCCACCAAAGAGAATACACTAGTATATATACTGACTGAAACGTTAAAAAAAAATCAGAGTTGCCTAAAAAGAGAATTAGGGACTCGAAAATATCCACAGTTGATGTAAGTGGATCTTCTAATAACCATTTAAAAGTTAAATACCCCCCTGTTGAGATACAGTGATTTCTTCTAGAATGTCGGGTGCTACAGTTTACAAAAGGCAGAGAATTTTGGCTTCATTTTGGCAAGGTATGTTCCAAAAAAACATGCTGGCACTTTACCAGTTTATTTTAACTCTTATTTTCTAAAGGATATTTACTAAGGCCAGTTATCATTTTCTGAGTGTTTACTTTATGACAGCATTGTACTGGATACTTTACATATATTACTAAGTATCTAGTATAATATATGTCTTTCCAACATATCTTAATAATTATTAATAAAATATTAATGCTATATATTTATTTATTCATAGAATTCATTGTAAATCCAATTAACAATCTCATTCTTTCAGATGTACCACTTAAATCCAACAAACTCTTTTTTTTAAACACATTTCTTTTTCTTTTTCTTTTTTTTTTAAGATTTTATTTATTTTATTTGACAGAGAGAGAGAGAACAAGCAGGGAAAGCGGCAGGCAGAGGGAGAGGGAGGAGCAGGCTCTCTGCTGAGCAGGGAGCCTGATGTGGGGCTCGATCCCAGAACCCTGGGATCATGACCTGAGCTGAAGGCAGCCACTTAACCGACTGAGCCACCCAGGCGCCCCAACAATCAAACTCTTAAGAGAGCAATATCTAGTTGTCTGAATGAAATGAGGGTTTGTTAGGTACAAGCAGATTTCGTCAAATGTCTGTTCCTATGAGGCCTGGATGTGCATAGAATTTTTATACAGATTTTTATGCACTTTACCATTTTCAAAATAGGGGATATTATTTTAGTATCACAGTTGTAGGAATTATAAGATTGGATTTTAAAAATTAAGTAATAAACAAATGCCAAGAAAAACAAATTCTTCTTTTTTTTAAGATTTTATTTATTTATTAGAGAGAGAGCACAAGCAGGGGGAGTGGCAGGCACAGGCAGAGGGGGAAGCAGGTTCCCGCAGAGCAGGGGGAGCCCGATGTGGGGCTCGATCCCAGGATCCCGGGATCATGACCTGAGCCAAAGGCAGACACTTAACCGACTGAGCCACCCAGGCGCGCAAAACAAATTATTCACAAAGCAACCCCTCCTTTGCATGTTTTGGTGCTGACGTTAGAGTTGATAGGTACAGTTTTCATGTTAACATGTGTTCATTGGCAGGTTTGGTCATGTGATCCCCAGTTAAAAATTCTGGAAACCGTGGAAACTGCACCTAGATATGTTTAGGTTTGGAATCTCCCCAACCCCCCCCCCCCCCCCCACAAAATAGGTGTAACTTTACTTGTTTTGCAGAGGAGGAAGAGACACTTCGAGAAGTCAGGAGGTTTGCCAAGGACATTAATTGTAGTTCAGCGATGGGATCAGGATTCACATCAATGGTAGTGTGATGATGGCCTCAAACCCAGATCTGGAACTAGATTGTTTTGCCACCCTGCCTGGATTCTACAGACAAGCGGCTGTCTGAAGCCATTTGCCTCCTTGAGAGACCCCTTACTTTATTTAACAAAAGAAAGGTAAAAAAAAATCTTATTTTTACGATTGACTAACCAAAGTTCTTCTTTACATGGCTACTTGGTAGGTCAAATAACGCATTTCAGTATTAGCTTCTCTTCTCTTAGAGTCCACGCCACTTAAGCAAGATGAGCCAGCAAAGTGCTAGTGAAGTACGGAAGAAATTCTTCATCAAAATATTGAATTATGATTGCTAGAAAACCTGCCTGTCAGCATAATATTTTAAAATTCACCTAATTTGAGAAGTGTAGATAGGATATAATTATTCACCATCAGCTCAGCCGAAAGGATGGCTCATATCCTTTTGAAACTTGAGTCCGAAAACCCGAAGTTTGAGCTATCAGGGCACATCATTGCTCTGCCTCGGAGATGTTCTTCCATTTCCATTTTTCCGAGCGTCACTCTCTTTCTCTGATCTCTGGTTTTCTTTCTTCTGCCCACGCTTGACAATGTGAAGGTCTGTGCACACCTGTCCAGCCAGAATAGCCCAGTTCCATCTCGGCAATGCTCAGTTCTCCTACTGACGTGAATCATGGCTCTCCTGGTCTGTCACCATATTGCCCATGTGGTCCTCAGTGTCTCTGGCCACAGTACAACTTTGCAAGGCATTCTCATACTGGGATGCCAGATGCGGACTCCTGTTAAGGCACACTAGTCTCTCACCTCCACTTCTTTTAAGCTGTACCTGAACACAGAACTCTTTCTTCTTAGAATACCTAAATTTCATTAGTGTTCCTCTTTTCATTAACTATTTGCCCCTTGGAAGGTTAGCTCTTGATCTTCAAAGAAAATTTCTTAGACTTGGATTAAATAGACAATGCTTTTGCGTAATGAACAATTTAAATCAGACTTTAAAGGTCCTAAAGTTGTTCTTTTTTTTTTTTTTTCCCCGAAGTTGTTCTTGACACAGAATTCAGCTCCCAACAAATGTTAGTTTGCTTATTTCCTACCAGATTCAGACACTGTGCTAGGGGTGTGTATGTGTGTTATTATTTTTTTAGTTTTTATTTAAGTTCCAGTTAGACAACATATAGTGTAATATTAGTTTCAGGTGTACGATTTAGTGACTTAGCACTGCTATACAACACCCAGTGCTCATCACAGCAAGTGCCCTCCTTAATCCCCATCACCTATTTCACCCAACCCCCTGCCCCCCTCCCCTCTGGCAGCCTTCAGTTTGTTCTCTGTAGTTAACAGTCTCTTTCCTGGTTTGCCTCGCTCTCTTTTTTCCCCTTTGTTCATTTCTTTTGTTTCTTAAATTCTACCTATGAGTGAAATCATCTGGTATTTGTCTTTCACTGACTGACTTATTTCGCTTAGCATGATATCCTCTAGCTCCATTCACGTCGTTGCAAATGGCAAGATTTCATTCTTTTTTATGGCTGAGTAATATTCCATTGTGTGTGTACACCACATCTTCTTTTTCCATTCATTAATTGATGGACATATGGGCTGTTTCCATAATTTGGCTATTGTAGATAATGCTGTTATAAATATCGGGGTGCATGTATCCCCTTGAATTAGTGTTTTTGTATTCTTTGGGTAAACACCTAGTAGTGTGATTGCTGGATCATAGGGTAGTTCTATTTTTAACTTTTTGTGTTGTTATGTATTTTTTTAAAGGATTTTATTCATTTATTTGTCATAGAGTGAGAGCACAAGCAGGGGGAGCAGCAGGCAGAGGAGAAGCAGAGCAGGGAGCCCGACGTGGGGCTCCATCCCAGGATCCTGGGATCATGACCCCAGCCAAAGGCAGACACTTAACTGACTGAGCTACCCAGGCGTCCCAGTGTGTTGTTATTTTTTTAAAAACATGTTCAGAACTCAGATTGAATTCTGTAAGGATGTAGTGTTTACCTTACATATGTGTGTGTATGCATGTGTCTATGTTATATGTATAAATGGAACTTACCTTTATATATAGTAGGTTACTGAATAAGTGCTCTTCAGTGGGGCTGACTTGATTCTTCCTCACAAAGTTGTTGGTGATAATCTTGAATAAGTGTAATTGAGCCAAGAGCCCCTGTGCTGGTCCAGTGCGTGTCCTCTTTAGAGGTGTGTTACTTCTCTAGAAACACAGATGATGGGCTGACCTTGGATTTGTTTCACGCTTCAGGGCTCATACAACTAACTGCTGAATGTTCTTAAATGTTTCTTACATATCTGACCAATTTGGTCGGAGTAGTGTATTTTTTGCATAAATATCTGCAGACTTGTACTTGATTTATAATAGTACGTACGCAGTAGGGTGCTGTCAGGAGGAAGTTACCCTGTGTAAGATGCTTCAAAGAGTGCCTGCTGTCTCCTCAGAGCCATGTGCGTGTTTGGACTCTGAAGGCAGACCTCCTCCATTTGGATTCCAGCTCTGCCACTGTCTTCTTGGCGGGTTCTGAGGCCTCAGTTTCCACATCTATAAAATGGAGACAACAAAGAACTTCCTCACGGGGTCTTGTGAGATTAAATGCACAAGTATGCAAAATGCTTCAAATATTGCTCAGCACATAAAAATGTTAGCTATATTTTATCAGTTGTTCTGAAATGACTATTATCACCAAGTGGTTTGCATTTATCTGTGGAGCCCACGTAGCACTCCCCTCCTTGCTCTCTGTCCTCCATGCTCACCTCTGGACCCTCCTATTGAAGGGACCCTTCCCTTCCTCAGGTTGGCTCTGGAGCATTTCCTCGGTCCACGTTCTCAGCCTTGCCTGGTCATGCCTATTTCAGGCTGTAGACCATCTCTTTGCCTTCAGTGCTTCCCTGCCAACGCCAGGGGCTTCACTTTTTGGAATTTTCCTTGCTTCCTAAACCTATCTTTACACAGAAAAGTTTCCTTTTGCCCCAGGTATGGCAACATCAGATCAGCTCATAGACTTCCTTGTGTGACATGGGCCCCTGGACTCTGGCCTGGGGGCACCTCTGGACCCCTTGTTGGCTCTGATCAGAGATGGGGAAGCGGGGGCAGATGGATACTCTGCTTTGCAAAATGCTGGCTGCCGGCTTTGTTGGTGAACTGTGGAGATAACTTGAGTGGTCTCTGTCTTTTGTCTTCACCTTTGCCTTTTTTTTTTTTTTTTCTGCTCTGATTAGAATTCTTTGCAAGCTGTTGCTCTTAAAGAGGGGATGGTTTAAACCCTGTTTTGCAAGAAGACTTATTGACTGGTTAGAGTCCAATCTGAAGGTGGCTCCCTCCTGGTACAGCATAAGAAACTTCCTGTGTGATGTTTCAGTACCCCCAGCACCGCTCTTAGGCAACCTGCTGTACAATATCATGTGAGTTACACTTTCAGGTGTCATCCCATTTAATTCTCGGAACAGCTAGTAATAACAAGTACTATTACTATTTAATAATAAATGGAGGGCCAGACTAGGAAGTCTGTGTGGTCCCCTCTGTATTCTAGCTGCTTGAGAGCACCAGTGTCTGAACTCTCTCCTTTCCAGGACCTCTTTTATATCAAATAGATAGTCACAATGCTCACCTTCAGCTTCTGGAAGAATGACCCTGGAATCAGCAGCTTGGGAAGAGGCCTCAAGCACAGTCATTTAAAAAGTTTCACTTATAGGGAGTTGCTAAAGCAAGTGGTATTAATATCTGTCTTGTTTTCACGGTTATAAGAGAGTCAGAAAATAAACGAGAGGTGTTTTTCTCTTTTCTACCTTCCAGAAAGCAAGCAAGCTTAGAGTCCCAGCAGTTGGACATTTATTGCCCTCAGGGGGAGCTTACCAGTTGTTTGATTTTAAAATCTAGACTCACAAAGGAGGGAATGGGTTGTTTGGAAGGGAGGTAGCCTCCCTGAACTGGAGGAAGGAGGTGTGGTTTGACCTTGGAGGGAGAGAGATGGATTTCTGCTCTCACCCCGAGATGGCTGTACCTCAGATGGGCACAGCAGCATAAATGCCTCAAAAATCTATACACTAGGCTCCAGCCGTAGCAAAAGCTCCTGTGGCTGAGCTTGGCAAGAAAACACTTGCCTTCAGAGGGCTTGGGTGTATTAGTGTGTGTGTGTGTGTGTGTGTGTGTGTGTCTTGGCTAATGAGCATCTCAAATACAGTCACGATGGTCTGAAGACAAGAGGACTCTTTCTCCAATGTTGAGGGTTGGATACACTCTTTGGGACTATTAAATAATCCTCCAGAGAGAGGGAGGGCCTCTGTAAATATGTCTGAGATTCAGTTTATCAACACTCTGAAGAGTGGGGGGCTTAGTATTGATGTTGTTTAAGAATATAGGTGAGGTTTGGTGGGGTGAGGTCAGAGCCGATGACCAAGAAAGAATTCTTGAGACGTCTTTGGTGCAAAATGGTGGTTTTATTAAAGCACGGGGGACAAGACCCATGGGCGGAAAGAGCTGCTGCCTGGGGTCTGTGAGAGGTGGCTGATTATATACTTGGGAGTTGGTGGGAGGGAAAAAGGGAGGTTTTCAAAAGAACTTTCATATGCTAAAGAGGACCTATAAGATCCTGGAGGCTTTGCCATTGTCAAGTTAAGGTTGTTTTTCCCTCTAATAAGGCATTAACATTAAGACAGTTGGGAGCTTTTGGAGAAATGTCATGCATATCCCACCCAGGACTGGGGTGGAGGGGGTTGCTGGGTGTCAGCTTGTGCTTTGTCCTCAGCTTGCCTTCTGCTCCCTCATCAGTACCAGAGCAAACTTGATTTAGAACAAATAAAGTAAGGTGACATTTCTTGCTTCTGAGTGTCAAACATATTGATACCCATTAGACATCTTTCTATAAAACTTGGCCACCACTATATGACATATTCTGTACAGATCCAAACTTCATTCTGGAATTGAGGGCTAAAGGACTCGGAAATCAAAGAAGGATAGAAGATATTGTAAAGGAAAGTAAGGGGTAAAAAAGAGAGGGAGAAGAGGACACATGCAAGAAAGATAGGTAGGGGAGTAAGAGCAGACTGGCTGTGGACAGTGAGTTTTCAGTAGACCTTTGTTGGGTGAGTGTGTGTGGTATGTGCGTGGGAGTGACTAGAGGTATTTACGATGAGTGGGAGAAGAAATAGGAAAGACAATAAGCTTGGAACCATTTTCTAATTCTGGAAGTGGTTGAGAATTTCCACGGTTGCTCAGGGCCTGAGTTCACAGGCCATTTCTAGGTTGCTCATGATGCTCGTTTTTGATAAACATGACAGCTATGGACGCCCACTGGCCAATAGCACTGGGCTGCAGTCTCACTGAGGCCTCCAGCCTCTTGATGAATAAGAAGCAGGTGACATCTTGTTGAGATGATTGAGTAGATCTGCTCTGGGGTGCCTGCCTTGTACATTCTTCCTTCTCTTAGAACTGTTCCCAGTTACAGTGTTTGCTGAGAGGATGGGCCAGGGGCTTCATGGTGCAGTTGTTTCTTCTGCTTCCCATTCCTCCTGGAATGGGAAGCAGAAGATAACCCCAAAGATAACCCCAATTTACCAGGGACAAACCGTATTTTCTGTTCTGAGAGTCTGTTGTCAAAGACGGTGGGTATTCATAGGGCGGTGCGTGCTTGAATGCACACATCACATAGCAGCAGGCCTGGGCCGGGGTGCGTTTTCAGTCATGTGCCTTAATTGGCAGAGAAAGCTTGCCCTCAGAGAGAAGCAGGTGAGGGAAGGCAGCGAGCAGAGAGAAGTAGGGAAGAGGCCAGTAGGCTTCAGAGAGAGACTGAGAGAAGCAGACCAGCTGCTTTGGTCACTGACAACTTCTTGAGCGTTCCCCACATTCTTAAGTTGTCCTCCTTTCTTTGAGCTGTTTTTTTTTTTTACAGATTTTATTTATTTATTTGACAGAGAGAGACAGCGAGAGAGGGAACACGAGCAGGGGGAGTGGGAGAGGGAGAAGCAGGCTCCCCGCTGAGCAGGGAGCCCGATGGGGGGCTCGATCCCAGGACCCTGGGATCATGACCTGAGCCGAAGGCAAATGCCTAACAACTGAGCCACCCAGGCGCCCCTCTGAGCTGTTTTGAGTGGGCATCTGTTGCTTGTAATCTGAAATCTCTGATGAGGAAGAGAAGCTATTATTTAATGAGTGGGCTTCGTAAACAGGAGATTTACTGAAAATGGCTGGGTCTGCCTCAGATCTTTGCAGACACACAGAAATCACACTTGTGAGCAGACATTCTAATCCTGGGGAAAATAAGTGTTTACAAAGACATATTTTGGTGTTGGTCACGGTGCTACATGCTTTACAAATCTCCTTCATTGGGACACCTGGGTGGCTCAGTTGGTTAAGTGTCTGCTCAGGTCATGATCCCAGAGTCCTGGGATCGAGCCCCGCATCAGGCTTCCTGGTCAGTGGGGAGTCTGCTTCTCCCTCTGCCCCCCACCCTCATGCGCTCTCTGACAAATAAATAAATAAAATCTGTAAAAAAGACTCTTCCATTTAATCCTAACAAACCCTGCAAGATGTATAGTTTTCCCCGTTTTACAGATGAAGACCCAGAGACATAGAAAAACGAAGTAATCATTCACTTTACATAAAAGACCCAGGAATCAAAACCATGTTTTTTTTTTTTTTTTTCATTTTCCCATGCTCTCTCATTTGACTTTATTTAAACTGAAATATTGAAAATTTTCTCTCTTCATGGTATTGCTTTAAAATCTCACTCAATTTGCTTGTCTTGTTAAGTGAGTAGGGGCTATTTTTGAACTTAGAAATATTATTCATGATTCTCTGGGAACATAGGAAGAATTTTTATCTGTACTTCTAATCTGCGTCCCTCAGACTCTGAAGACTTCTGACACTATTGAGAAAGTATTGTTGAAACCAAGGAGAGTCAGAGGACGCTAAAGGAATCTGGGTGAATTCAAGAAAAATACAAAGTAATTATTCTGAAGAGCCCAATAATTTTTACCAGTGGATCTTTAGCTGAGTAACTCTCAGGATTCACTTGGTTGGCCATGATTATATAATTTAAGAAATTACTGAAGAAGGTGAGACCATTACTTCTGACACAAAATTTAGAGGGGGAAAACATCTTGGAATCTGCCCCGAGGACATTCTGAATGGATTCCAGGCATACCATACTGTTTGTTACTGATTGATGTTCTGTTTAGTTAAATCCTGCTGTTTTGCAGCTTCAACGCCATCCTATAACTTCATAGAAATTCCCAGAGGCAAAATTAGCATCTGTCCTGTATTCTCCATCACCTTAAAGAATTATTGTTGAAGACAGTTGAGAGAATGTTTTAGGAAATCATGAGCTGCTTAATCTGTCCATCAATCAGAACTTTTTCTAAATCTTAAGGCTATTTTAAGATATTTTAAAGGAAATTTTGGATGAATCTTAAACTGGTTTTGGGGTAAAATTACAGTACTTAAAATCGATGTTGAACATGCTCTTAATTTTTTTTTTTAAATATTTTATTTATTTATTTGATAGAGAGAGATAGTGACAGTGATAGCGAGGAAGAGCACAAGCAGGGGGAGAGGCAAAGGTAGAGGGAGAAGCAGGCCAGGACCCTGGGATCATGACCCGAACCGAAGGCAGATGCTTAACGACTGAGCCACCCAGGTCCCCCGAACATGCTCTTAATTTTGAAGGGTGCTAAATATCCGTGGATCTAGAAACCTATTTCCCAAGGAGAGAATTTTGATTTGAGCTTCTTTGCTTTGATGTGAACTCTAAAGCCTGGTTCCTGGGTGATTTTTGATCACTCAACAAGAATGGGGAGACCCACTCAGTAAATATAGTTGTAAGTGACCCTATTAAGGCATGCTCATGAAATGTAGGCTTCGGTTCATTATAAATTGCCCCCCAGTTTTTCAGTCAGAATCCCCCTGAGAGAGATCCACTTTCCCATCAGATTTTCATTAGGATCTCTTTGCCTAAAACTCCGTCTGTTACTCTCCTTTGGAATGTCTTGAGAATCAATCATTCCATTTTATTTGCCTGAATGTCATGCAAATATAAAAACACATGGCTGAAGGCTTGTGATCAGTTAACCATAAAAAGCACTCCTTATATTTGTTTTCGTATAGATGTGGGTTTCTGTTACTGAAGCAGAACCCTTCAGTGGGAATGTGAAGACTACAAGTTGGCTTAGTTTTCAAAACTGCAGGCTCTGTCATAAAATGATTATTTTTCACAAATGTCTTCTACGGTCGGAATCACTCCCATGACATGCTGCAGTACTAACTTCTACAAGTTAATGCCATCTACGTGCGACCACAGACTGAGAAGTAACTAGATGCACTAGTCTCTCCTTCCTCACATTTCTCCGACTTTTCTTCACAGGGATATAATTAAGCATAGATGGGGACTCTGAAGAAGATTCTAACAACCACATGAAATATTTGAAAATTGCAGCTTGCTTTCCTTTTGCAAGATTCCTAACACCCTTTGGCTTCTGAGACTGAAGGTCCAACGTTTTATCTGTTTTCCTTTTCCTGCTTTTTATAACTTAAATCGGTTCAAGCATTTGCCAAGTATAATTCAGACTTTGTGGTTACAGGCCAAGTTTTCACACGAAGCGTAATTTGCAATGAATTCGTAACATTTAGTATTCATGGTAATGACACTGATCATTATAAAGAGATTTAATATTCATGAGGGTTACGCTGCTATTTTCTCAGGTGCCATGGTAATTTTTAATAATAATTCAGCATTTCTTCATGGGCAGTTGGCATAATAGAGTGTGATCCTGGAGTTTTGGTTATAGGATATTAGAGGAATGGAAGCAGGGCATTAATACAAATTTTAAAACTTGATCTTCCATGAGAGCATTTGATCAGTATTATTCTGTGTTATTAAAACAAGCTGTCTCTGTTAAACAGCTCTAAAAAGTCAAGCAGATCTCTCTATTGAGCATGCATGTGGATGACTGGCATAGTTCACAGTTTAAAAGGACAGGAGAAACAAAAATATCTGCAAGTCCATTTTCCTGAGGAAAAGTACTTTTAGTATTTGTGTCATCCTTGGCCTTTGTGTCCTTAAATTTGCTTTTTACCAGCGCATACACTTGAGAATATATTTTTTTTTTTCCAGTACGCCATCTGTTTCTTTGCAATTGGGGATGGTTGAATAATTTCCTGAGGAATTGCTGACAAGATGTGGTCCAGGAACAGTAATCCAGCAGGACCAGATTTCTCATTAAAATTGCTAAGCTCAGCTGTGTTACAGCAAGCTCTTGATTTAAGGTGGTTACCCTGGGCTGGCGAAGGTCAGTGGCTAGCAGTGACCCGCTTTTTTTCTATATATAGGACAGTGAAATCTGTGTATACACAGTATAAATGGTCCTACCTGTGGGACCATTTAGGTGGGAAAGTGTCACTTGTCCCAAAGGGATTTTTTTTTTTTTTTGGTTACTTCAGTCATAGTGACCGTTCTTGTTTATCTTCACATCATACAGTCTTTTACCCTTGAGTTGACTGGGGGGTGGATGTCTCACATCACACCTGTTTTACCTCAGACTATTGCCCTTCTCCAGGACACAGATGGACTGAGGGGTGTATTTGCTTTTCTGGAACTTTCCGAGCTTCTTTTGGCAGAGGCTGACCCTTTTGCCCAGTGGCTCTGGAAGATGGAGGAGGCATCTGGAATCAGCCAGAGTCCCAGGCAGGGTAGCATGAGGTTTGGATTTCACTTGTGTCACCTCACTCAATGTCCACCACAACCCTGTGACTCCAGTATTATTATTGTTCTCATTTTACAGATGAGGAAACTGAGTTGCAGAGCATTTAATCACTTACCCCAAATCACACAGCTGCTAAGTAATGGCCCTGGCATTTGCACTCTATTGCTGGTCTTTTTTTTTTTACCACCTACAAAGCATACTGTGTCCTAAAATCCTGTATGCCTAGGGTAGTTCATCCCAAAATGTAGTCAACCCATCACCAAGATCAGATGCAGCAGGACTGTTAAAAATGAAATTCCTGCTCCCCGCACCTCAGACTTATTGAATCAGAATCTCTGGGTTGGTGGGTGCCTGGAGTTTTTAACAAGCTCCCTTGGTAATTCTAATGCATACTAAAATAGGAGAACCACCATCCTACAGCATAATAAATGCTATTCAGTTAATTGGTTCATTAAATATTGAACAGTTAAAGTCATTATAAAGCTAAGAGTAAAGTTGGGTGAAATTAAAAGTAAAAATCTAAAGCTACGCTTGAGTTGGGGGTGAGTATGAGGCCTAACAGAAAGAAACTAAGGCAGGGACCCTCTTATACGGAGTAAATCACAGCAAGGTTATGGTATCAAATTTTGGTACAGTAGCAATCCATGATGGTCTTAAATGGAATGAGTCCCGTCTGACTCCCTGGTTTCACATTTCGGCTCACCCAGGTGAAGGTGGGCCAAAACATTCTATCTGCCCTTTTGCTGCAGCCTCTTAACCTCTCTGGAAAAGCCAGGAGACACAGCAGCTCTACATTTGTGTGTGTAGTGTTCTAAATACAAGGGCTTAAAATAAGGAGGTCCTTGTTTCAATTAAATATTCAGCATGTTGTATTTCTGCTCACTTTGTCTGTAAAAATTTGACTGAATTGGGGATGAGGCCTCTTAAGTTATCCCATACATTTGATTTCCAATTAGTCACCTTTGAATTGAAAAGGGGGCTGTTTAGTTTGTAAATTGCATAATATCCTGGATTAAAGTTGGTAAGATTTACAAAGGAAAACTCCCGTTAACTTCATCAGGCCCTAATAACAGAAGCAGAGGAGTGTTTATTATGAGGGTACAGAGGTTTCTCAAGGAGCCCAAAGGCAGAAGAGCTGACAGGCCTTAGGACACAGTTAGAAGCATGAACCTTACTCCCTGGAACTTTCTCCCTGCCTCCAGGTTTTGCTGTATCCCTCTGCATCACTCTTCTAGAGCTGAGGCTACGTCATCTGACAGTCCCTCCTTAGATAGCCACCTTATATTGCCTCTATTCAGGAGAACTCAGACTGTTTCTTAGATCCCACTCTCTCAACAGTCTGATTAGCTGAGCTTAGGGCAAGTCCCCTTGCCATGGCAGGGGTAGAGGGATGGTGGATGTGGAGGAGGGAGGGTCAGGCATCCAGTAGGAGAGGAGGAGCTTCCAACTTTCTAGTGAAGAGGACCTGGGAAGACCTTCCAAAGGTTAATTCTTCAAGAAATGAACAGAAAGCACTTTGTCAATGCCTCAAATCTTGCTTTCTCTTGGGGTGGAAGAGGTGTTGAGGGACAGTGATGGGGCAAGGAGTACAGGAAACAAAAGTTTGCAGAGAAAAATCAGAATTTAATGTGTTCTCCAAAATTTGGTAGCAGTTTTTTTCCCCCAATTAAGGTATCCTCTCCTCAGATTAAACCATTCTGGATAAAAAACAAAGGAAACAGAACCCATGGTTAGTGGTGAGGGGTATGGATTTATATGTAAGGCATCCTGCAATTAAGTCTTAATGACACAATATTGTGTGTATAACTTTTTATGCATGACTTAATGTCATCACCTTGAAATAATATTCATCGAGAATATGGAAAGAATAGTAATGTTTTCAATTTGACATTGAACGAGGCCATGAAAGTCCATGCCATCTGAAGTCCAGTCCATCTATAATGACATTTGGACGAGGGTCCTTTATGGAATATTCGTTTAACGGAGAAGAGATATTTGATGGCAATTTCTCTCAGACATTTCTATAAATTTTAGTGGTCACTTCTCTTTATAGAGCAAAGATAAAAATTAATGCCGTACCATTCTGACAAGCCCAGCTGCTGGTCTCCAATACTGGGACTTCTCTGGTATCTATCCCTCAGCTGGAGGGAAAGAAATAGTTTTGATGTTTTCATTCAATACATATTTATTGCATCTGTCGCAGGTTAAGAACTGGTGACCTCTGGGCTGGACTTGTCCTGCAAGTGTGTGTACATATGTGTATGTGTGTGTGTGTGTGTGTGTGTGTGTGTGGATGTAGGAGTATATTTGTATCTATATAGAGAGGATTGAGAAATGTTTAGTTAGTTGCCAACATGTCAAAGTTAGGAGAGTTTACATAAAAGCCCAGATTTCCAGTTTTACTTGAAAAGTGAGGAGATGTGCCAGCACTCAGTTTCCATATCTAGGAGTTAATACTCGCTAGAATTCTAGAGAGGGGGACTGCGTTCCCCACTTTGTCACGATTCTCACCCCGCCCTATCATTTACACATGGCTAATTTTACCCATTTGTATTTGCCATGCTGGTTCCTGGGAGCATTTGCATTTTCAACCCCGTATATATTTCTATCACATTAGGTTAGTTTGTACTAGATAGTCTCCTGAACCTTAAAACAAACAAATAAACAAGCAAACAAACAGTTAATCTTCACATTAAACTCTTGGTTATTTTACCAGCAAAAGTAGGTTTATTTGGGAATAGCAGAAAATTGCAATATGGGTCAAGCATCTACAGCAAAACCACAGGCACATCCAGAGAACAAAGGAGAGGAATGCTCTTTTACACAGGAAAGAGGGAGGGTGCGAAGGCTCTTATAAACTGAAAGTCCACTGGAATGAACAGGGAGTTCAAAGTGTCGTGGCTTCTCATTGGCTGAGTTGTGACGGACTCGTTAACCACCAGGCTATTGCCAGAGGAGGAGAAAAACCTTTCTTCCCCTTGTGGGGGTTGTAAAATATCTAATGTAGTATACATGCCTGGACCAGCAAATTGCTCAGACTTCTGTAATTTGACAGGGGTGTCAGCTTAAAATGGACCATTTTATAGATCCCTCAAGTAACTTGCTAAGCTCCCCCTGGGTCCCAGACGAATTTCAGTCCTACCTCTTCAGTAAAGTGTTTCTTATTTCTACTAACACAGACTGAACTCACCTTGCTACACTTTTGTTACACTCCTTATTTTATCAGTACTTCCCAAACTGTTATAGACTGAATTATGTCCTCCCCAAGAGTCCTATGGTGATGCAACTTCGAATATGGTTGCATTTTGAGAGAGAGCTTTCAGAGGTAAGTACTGTTAGATGAAGTCATAAAGGTGCTGCTCTAATCCGATAGGATTTGTGGCCTTATAAGAAGAGGAAGAGGTCCCCCCTTCTCTCTCTCTCTCTTCCTGATAAGTGAGGACACAGTGAGAAGGCAGCCATCTGCAAGCCAGGAGGACAGTCCTTACCAGAAACAGACCATTGCTGGCCCCCTGATATCAGTCTTCTAGCTTCCAGAATTGTGAGAAAATAAACTCCTGTTGGTGAAATCACCCAGTCTGTGCTATTTGGTTATGGCAGCCCAAGCCAAGACACAAACCATGTTCTGAAAACCCCTGGATATTAATAGGTATTCCAGTAGGGGGAAGAGTGGATGGTCAATTAATTTTAGGGCATACTAAATTAAGTTAAATAGGGTTCTTTATCACATGACTTCTCAGAGCCTTTAATTGTTAGTGTGCATCATGAATCTCCAAAGGGAGGTATTTTATGCAAGATTTTCTAGACTTATTTAACTGTGGAACAGTTTTCTCAAGAAATACATTTTAATATCTTAAGCAAAACTAATGTTTTATATGGTACAATTTAGAAAAATGCATGTCTATTAATCTGACAATTATTTTAAAATTGCTTTATGATAGCTCTTATCCAGTTGGATTGTGTAATTTACCGTTCATTCATTCATTCATTTATTTAAATTTTCAGTCTACAAAAATCGAATCAGAACCTACTGAGTATCATGCAACAAACAAGCCCCAACTTGCAATGGCTTTACTACAAGAGATATTTTACTTATTGCTTGTGTTACATGAGGGCTGCAGTTTGCCTGTGGCTCGGCTGGGCTTGTCTGAGTTTGGCTGGGTTTGGTTTAGTTTGAGTTGTTTCAGTTTGACTCGGGTCCATCTGTTTCTCATTCTTGGACCCAAGCCAAAGGAAGAGCCTCTATATGGGGTATATTGTTCTCAAGGTAGGGGCTTAAGGTTAAGGGTGCAAGCAGTGCTTCCTAAAGTCTCTTTTTAGAACTGGCACACTGTCTCTTCTGCCCACATTCCATTGGCCAAAGCCAGTCACACAGCCAAGCTGAAAGAAGAGTTGCGTATATTTTGCATATTCTACTTGGTGGCACTGCAGAATCACATGGTGAAGGGTATCCAGATAATCTCTGGATAGGGAAAGAGTGAAAAATTGGAGCACTAATCTAATTTATCATACTTTGCAGTTTTCAGACCTTTTCAGAATTAAGCCTTAACCTTAAATCATAACTCTGACACTGGTAGACAACTCTTGACACATTTATTGGGAAGCAGCAATAATTCTTATTGGTCTGGAAAAGTGGGTGTAAGCTGTGTGTGACATAGAGGGTTATGTTGTAGAGATAAATTGTCTCCCATCCCAGATTATAGTGGGTAGGCAAAGTTTTGTGGCAGGATGGCACTCTCCATCCCTTTATGACCTTGGTTTCTCCCCATTCTTACACTGGTGTGAAGGGTTGTTTAAGCATAACAACCCATGAAGGTCATGCCATGACATGTTCTCCATATTAGTGAGAGAGGACTTGGGTTATCTTATCCAATCTAAAGAATGTAAACATGCCCAGCCTCACCTTACCAGGAAGAGTGGGACAGGAACTCTCTCTCTGGCCTTGGACAGAGGGACAGCCACAGACTGAACCAGGACTTTAAAGCTGAGAGGTTGCAAAGGAAAGAAAGAGACCTAGGAGCGGAGACTTCTGGATATCCATGTGACATGGACATAATAAGAACAGAAAATAAATGTTTTGCATCGTTGTATGGATTCTGAATTTGTTTTCAATCAGCCAGGGATAGGATGGTTTCTTTGGTGCTGCATGCCCTTCAAGATATCATGCTTCAAAATGTCACAGTTATACTATCTAGATTCTTGACCTTGGGCTCCAGGGGTGAAAAAGGACGCAAAGGGGGAGGGACCGAGGAGCTCTGTTTCCGAGTATGCAAGGTGGTGGAAGTTGGCAGGTCAGTCTGGACCAGTGGTTAGGAATGTCTGGAACAGGCAGCCTCCTCGGAAGGGGCTGCTTGGCTTCCAGATTCTTAGCCTTTTGTTGCTGATCCATTCCAGACTCCTCCACACATTCCCACTGAGACTGGACGAAGTGAGGTTTAATGCAGCCTTTTGTGTCTTAGTGTTTTCTATTGCCTGGGTCACTGGGGACTCTTTACCATTGTTAGTTAAAAGCTTGATAACTGTGTGTTCTGTTACGATATAATTAAATATTTGATTAATTGCTTCAGCCTTATTCCATAGAGTATGCAGTTTTCCTGAATCAAAGAGTTTGTCTCAGCACGGTGTCAAAAAACATGAAGATTTAAGGCTCATCCAAGCATCAACTCAGAGCTAATGTAGGCGCCCTGACTCTTGAGGCTGCTGAATGGTAGGATTAAACAAACATTTTAAAAAGGGGCGGCGGGGGTAGAGGGGGTGGGGGGAGGGCTGCTGATGCTACTGAACAGGAGTGATAATAAAATATGTTAAATATAGAAGAATTCCAGGCTTACATTTTTATATCTGTAACATGTGCTCTGGCTTCTGTTTTTGGTCTTCCCTATTAATGGAGGAAAATGAGGTTTAATCCAAGAGAGGTGAAGGTGTTGAATAAACCCAGATACAGAGAAAGTCTTTCCTCAGTCACCAAACACTTATTAATCACTTTTTGTGTACCAGGCACATAAAGGAGTAAGATCGCTCTCAAGGTGCTCATGTTCTGCTAGGGGATAGAGACCTTGGTAAAGCACATTTCAGTGTAGATAAATGCTAATAAATGCAAAAATAGGGAGCACATGTTTGGTGTGGTGGGGCAAGACAAGAGTGGGGAAGGAAGGAGGTCAGAAAAAAAATATGAAAATAATTGAGTTTTTTAAGAGTCTCAAAAAAATCTGAATGAATGGGTTGAGAAGGAGAGGCATATGGATAACTTTAAATGCACATCATTGTCACTGCCTGTAGCATTAGGGCCGAGGGGAAGGCGCCACCTGAAGGTCAGAACACCGGGGTAGGAGTAACTGTTCTGCTGCCGTTCCTGCTCTTTGTGATTTTCAGGGTCTTCACCTCTAAAACTATGGCAGGGATGGCTACCTGAATATCCCCAATCCATGCTTTCTTCCATAGTGTGGATTTGCTGCTGGGAAGCTGATGCCCAACCAAGGACTACCTTTCCCTCTTCCTTGGCTTTCTAGCCAAAGCCATGTGACTAGCCAGTGGATTATGAATGGAGTTGATGTGTGTGTCACTTCTGAAAAGGGCCATCTGGTGTACTTTACCATGTCTTCCCCTTTGCTGTGTTGGTGTTGATGATAGTGACATCACAAGGGCATCTCTGAAGGCTGCCCGGTTCGCATTAGATTCAACATTCGCAAAAAATAAACTTTGATTGGTTTGAATCACTGAGCTTTTGGGGTTGTGAATTGCAGCAATTAGCCTAGCATGAATAGTACAAAAATGCAAACAATATCTACTCTACCTTCCACATGGTTATGGAGTCTCAAACATGATTAGATGTGAAAGGCATTGTAAATTTTTAAGTACTAGAAAAATATTAGTGTTTGTTATTGGAAAGAAAATAAAAATCTACCTATTGAAAATTAGGTAGTGAATTTTATAAGAAATGCAATTAACTCAGTTTAGAGCATGTTTTAAAAGATTACTATTATAGTGTTACATGCAGTAGGACAACATATTTAAATCTCAACTGAAGGCTTTTTGGTTTGAGTGATACCCAAAGCTACAAAATAGCGATTTAATGAAATACTCTGAACATAAACTTGAGGTTCATCATTATGACATCTGATCAGTATTCTTTTGTTTTCTTTTTAACAAAATATGAATTGACTATCTCAATGGAGATACAACTTGAGTTGGCAGTAATTAAGAGCAGAAAAGGAATGGGTGGGAGGATTTATGGGGAAAAAAATGATCAATTGGTCAGAAGTATTTCAGGTGCAAGTGATAGAAATTTAACCTGAAGTAGCTGGAACCAAAGGGGGACATTATTGATAGAATAGAACTCTGTAAGAATGGCAGGAGCCTCAGTGAGAGACGAAAATGTCCTTAGGTTCTTTCTGCTGCCCTACTTCTGTTTTTCTCCGCATACTGCTACATATTCCTATTGGGCACTGCTTTTTCTCTTCACGGCTGCTAACATCTCCCTGGTTCCCTTCCTAAACTGTCAGCCACCGAGGCAGACATTACCGATAAACTGTTTTCTTCCAAGTCCTAACATTCCAGGGAAGGGATTTACTGGGTTTTTGTGCCCAGGGATTTGAGTTTTGTGCCCATGTCTCGAGGACGTGAAGTCACTAACACAGTAGCTTTTGGGTTAGTCAAGTGCATAATGCAAGAATTTACTAGAAGGGAATCCTAGATGCAAATTTGGCAGCTAAGAGAATTTTTAATGCACAGTTGTTGATTAAAACAATTACTGTTAAGATATAACTCTAGACTCTGTAGGAAATGTACAAATGAGCAGACATATCTACTGTCTAATCCATTTATCGAATGTGGAGATAAGACTCTCCGGTTTTTAAAAAACTTCTATTTTTATTAGTGTTAGTGTGGAAAGAACCCAGATGCCCATCGACAGATGAATGGATAAAGAAGATATTAATATGGAATATTAATACTCAGTCATCAAAAAGAATGAAATCCTGCCACTTGCAACAACATGGATGGAACTAGAGGGTATTATGCTAAGCGAAATAAGTCAGTCAGAGGGCGCCTGGGTGGCTCAGTCGTTGAGCGTCTGCCTTCGGCTCAGGTCATGATCCCAGGGTCCTGGGATCGAGCCCCGCATCGGGCTCCCCGCTCCGCGGGAAGCCTGCTTCTCCCTCTCCCACTCCCCCTGCTTGTGTTCCCTCTCTCGCTGTGTCTCTCTCTGTCAAATAAATAAATAAAATCTTTAAAAAAAAAAAAGATATAAGTCAGTCAGAGAAAGGCAAATAGATGATTTCACTCATATGTGGAATTTAAGAAACAAAACAGGTGAACATAGGGGAAAGGAAGGAAAAATAAAATAAGATGAAAATTGAGAGGGAGGCAGACCATAAGAGACACTCAACTCTAGAAAATAAACTGAGGGTTGCTGGAGGGGAGGTGGGTGGAGGGAATGGGGTAACTAGGTGAAGGGCATTAAGGAGGTCACTTGATGTAATGAGCACTGGGTTTTTTGTTTTTTTTTAAGATTATATTTATTTATTTGACAGACATAGTGAGAGAGGGAACACAAGTAGGGGGAGTGGGAGAGGGAGAAGCAGGCTCCCCGCCGAGCACGGAGCCCTATGCGGGGCTCGATCCCGGGACCCTGGGATCATGACCTGAGCCGAAGGCAGACGCTTAACGACTGAGCCACCCCGGCGCCCCAGTACTGGGTGTTATATGCAACTGATGAATCACTAAATTCTACCCGTGAAACCAATAAAAAAACCCCTTATTTTTAATGTGACTGGAGTCATGAAAGGCAGATTTTTATTGGCCTTTCCTTAACATACATGATTTCTCTTACGATTGAAAAGTCTTGAGTCTTGGACAGTATACGAACTTGTGCCTTGTATGTTTTGGGAAACTCACCAGCTTTAAGATTCTAAAAAAGTTTCCCAGTTTAGTAACCTCATATTATTAATTTCAGGCACACTTTGTAAAAATCTGTATTTGAGGTTTCTGTTTTTTTTTCTTTTTTTATCTCCACTGCTGAGATCACAAAAAGGGAACCCATGTCATGGTGACAGAAACTTACCATAAAAGATATTAATGTTTGACTTCGATCATCTGCACCAGGATGCTGATGTAGATTTAACTGAATTTTCCTGGAAGGACACGGAAGTTCACACCTGCTTGGTCAGAATTTGTGTACATTTGCCTGTGTTCCGAGACATCTGTTTAAGGAATCTTTAGTTTTGTCCTTTGTTGTCTCACTCTCATTCATCATTACTCCCATCAGAGTGCAAGGCCACCTAGACCTGGGGTGAGGTGGAGAGGGATTGTATTTAAGAAGGGAAAGGCTCCAAAGGAATTGCTTTCAAGGAACACTGAAGAGAGCATCTCAGGTGATGCCCGTGGGTAGCTATGGAGTCAATCTGTTTAGAGCGTAAACACAGACGATGCTTTGAAACTCTTCTCAAGGATTCTTTCCATGAATTGGCAATGATATTGAATTGCAGGCTGGCTCTTAATCATTCCAAATCGGAGCACTACTTTTTTTTCCCACCAAACTTACTGATGGAAAGGAAATGTAAGATGTAAGACAGGGACCTATTGGACTCCTCTTCCCTCTCTGCACACCCAACCTTCACACTTTAAGGCTTCCCCCATATGTAAATGGATGTGATCTGAGAGTCATCAAAGAGCCTTCCTGTTCTCAATATGTCCTCTGCTGGCTGCACCCAAAACCTTCGCCATTGAACTCACTCAAGTTCAATATCACTGTCCAGTTAAGAGTCTTCAGTTCAGCCTTGGAGTTCAGAGGGGTTGAGTAAATCTGGAGAAGCACATAAATTGAGTCCAATACAGCATATTTAAAATTTGTGCTGTCCTACAAAAGGTAATGTATGTCCTATAAAAATCTTCTAGAGAAATGGAATAATACTATGCTTACCTGTTTGTATTTTTTATTATAAAATATTAGAATTGAGAGTATATTTTACTACTTTAATAACTCTTATTGTTGAATATTTTTACTCATATAAATTATGTTGTAATAAACTTCTTTTTTTTTTTAAGATTTTATTTATTTATTTGACAGAGAGAGAGACACGGAGAGAGAGGGAACACAAACAGGGGGAGAAGGAGAGGGAGAAGCAGGCTTCCCGCTGAGCAGGGAGCCCGATGCGGGGCTCGATCCCAGGACCCTGGGACCATGACCTGAGCCGAAGGCAGACACCCAACGACTGAGCCACCCAGGTGTCCCCTGTAATAAACTTCTTTATAGCTAAATCTTCGTTAACCTTTGTGATAATTGATTAATGATTCTTTCTTAGAAGTGTAACTACTGGGCCAAAGGACAGGTCCTAATTTTTTTTTTATACATGCTGCCCAGTTGCCCCCCAGAAAGACTGTACAAGTGTACACTCCTAAATTGCCCTCCAGAAGTGCAAGGAGCCTAATTATCAGCATATTTTTTTAAAAACTCAATATTAAACTTTTAAAAATATATTGACCATTTTATAGCTGGAAGTTTCTGTGACATTTTTGTTTAATTTGTATTTTTATTACTAATGAAGTTAACTATGTTCATGTTTATTAAACATTTATTTTTATTTATTTGTTAATTGTGTATATATCCTTTGCTCATTTTAATCTCAGGTGATTGCATTTTTTTCTTACTGATTTGTAAAGACTATATATCTATTAAGGATAATAGCTTTCTATATTATATACTGAAAATATTGTATTTTTCCTCAGTTTGAAAATACCTTTTACATTTTTATAGCATTCATTTTTACATAAAAATTTATAAATTTATACTTTTTATATGGTCAGATCTATTCCTCTTTTCTGTCTTTCTTGGTGTTATGCTAAAAAAGTTTTTTTTTTTTTAAGTCAGCTCCATGCCCAGCATTGGAGCCCAATACCAGAACTCATGACCCGAGATCAAGACCTGAGCTGAGGTCAAGAGCCAGACGCATAACTGACTGAGCCACCGAGGTGCCCCATGCTAAAAAAGATTTTTAAGCTGCCAAATTTATGTATGTATGTGTATATATATTTTTTCCGAGTGCATTTATAGTTACAATTTATTATAAATTTTAGAGATATTTTATTTTCTTCTGCCTTTCATTGTTATTGTTGAGAAATTAGCTGTAAATCATATTAGGATTTCTTGGAAGGGAATATGCATTTTCTCTGGCTTCTTTGAAGATTTTCTTGTTGTCCTTAGGTTCTAGTAATTTTACTATGATATGTTCAGAGGTTGTATTATTACCTGTTTTTGTATTTATTCTTCTTGTGAATCTTTGTCTTAATATTTTTGATGGTGGGAACAACTGATAAGGCAACCACAGCCTGATTCTCTTCCAGTCAAGCTTTTACTTTGTGCAATAATGTGGGATAATCCTTCTGGGCCTATCTTGGGGCTAGATGAGACCATAGGACTTTTTTTAAAAAAATTTTTTATTGTTATGTTAATCACCATACATTACATCATTAGTTTTTGATGTAGTGTTCCATGATTCATTGTTTGTGCATAACACCCAGTGCTCCATGCAGAACGTGCCCTCTTTAATACCCATCACCAGGCTAACCCATCCTCCCACCCCCCTCCCCTCTAGAACCCTCAGTTTATTTTTCAGAGTCCATCGTCTCTCATGGTTCGTCTCCCCCTCCGATTTCCCCCCCTTCATTCTTCCCCTCCTGCTATCTTCTTCTTCTTCTTTTTTTTTTCTTAACATATGTTGCATTATTTGTTTCAGAGGTACAGATCTGTGGTTCAACAGTCTTGCATAATTCACAGCGCTCACCATAGCACATACCCTCCTCAGTGTCTATCACCCAGCCACCCCATCCCTCCCACCCCCACCACTCCAGCAACCCTCAGTTTGTTTCCTGAGATTAAGAATTCCTCATATCAGTGAGGTCATATGATACATGTCTTTCTCTGATTGACTTATTTCACTCAGCATAACACCCTCCAGTTCCGTCCACATTGTTGCAAATGGCAAGATCTCATTCCTTTTGATGGCTGCATAATATTCCATTGTATATATATATACCACATCTTCTTTATCCATTCATCTGTCGATGGACATCTTGGCTCTTTCCATAGTTTGGCTATTGTGGACATTGCTGCTATAAACATCGGGGTGCATGTACACCTTTGGATCCCTACATTTGTATCTCTGGGGTAAATACCCAGTAGTGCAATTGCTGGATCATATGGTAGCTCTATTTTCAACTCCATCCTCCATACTGTTTTCCAGAGTGGTTGCACCAGCTTGCACCCCACCAACAGTGTAGGAAGGTTCCCCTTTCTCTGCATCCCCGCCAACATCTGTCGTTTCCTGACTTGTTAATTTTAGCCATTCTGACTGGTGTGAGGTGGTATCTCATTGAGGTTTTGATTTGGATTTCCCTGATGCCGAGCGATGTTGAACACTTTTTCACATGTCTGTTGGCCATTTGGATGTCTTCTTTGGAAAAATGTCTGTTCATGTCTTCTGCCCATTTCTTGATTGGATTCTTTGTTCTTTGGGTGTTGATAGATTTGGGATACTAGCCCTTTATCTGATATGTCATTTGCAAATATCTTCTCCCATTCTGTCGGTTGTCTTGGTTTTGTTGACTGTTTCTTTTGCTGTGCAAAAGCTTTTTATCTTGATGAGGGACTATAGGACTTTCGAGAATGAGAGTGAATGAGCTGGTTTGTGATTCTGTTTCTCTGAATGTGAGTACTGAACTCATGGAGGTAATGTCCTGTGTGAGACAGAGAAAGGATGAAAGTTTCTGTTCTGTAGATGGGAGCCTGTTTCACCTAGGATACTTTGGGTTACCATACTAAGCCTATTAAAAGGGAATTTATTGGCTCCCATAACTTAAAATTCAATTGCAGGTTTAGTTTCAGTTTTGGCCCAATACAGGAACCCAGAGTATGTAATCAGGGGTTGGATTCTCATTCAGTCTGTCAGCTTATCTTCTCTATTGGATTTATTCTCTGACAGGTTTTTTCTTTTTTCTTTTTTTTTAAGATTTTATTTATTTATTTGAGAGAGCGAGAATGAGAGAGAGAGAGAGAGCACATGAGGGGGGAAGGGTCAGAGGGAGAAGCAGACTCCCTGCTGAGCAGGGAGCCCGACGTGGGACTCGATCCCGGGACTCCAGGATCATGACCTGAGCTGAAGGCAGTCGCTTAACCAACTGAGCCACCCAGGCGCCCGGTTTTTTCTTTTGTTGGAAATATTGGCTCTACCAACTCTAACCTATATTTTTTTCAGATTCAAGTCTCATGAGAAAGAGCACTTTCCTTAGTTTCAGAGTTGTAGAAAAATTGTGACTTCTTTGCTCAGATTTGGTCCTTGAATACTTATGGCCAGAGAAAGGAAACTGTAAGTGTCTAGACCAGCATCAGATGGCCACTCCATCCTAGGTCTGGGGAGTGCCATTAAGTCAAGTCAAAGTGTCTTAGCTGATAGTGGGGGTTGGGTTATTATTCACCAGATGAAAATTGGGGTTCTGTATTGATTTTAAATCTTCATTGTCTTATGCCTGAGAATATTCTGTTTAAGTTTTCTTAAATGGCAATTTTGAAGTGTCATATGCTCCTGAAATGCCTGTGTACACTCATGCCCTGCATCAGTGTTTGCAGTTCCTTATTCAAATAACCTGCAGTCATCTTACAGTTAGAGGCAGCAGTGGTTCTGAATTGTGGATGCACATTAGAAATACACAGAGAGCATTTAAGACAATATTCCTGGCTTTTCCTCCAGAGATTCTGATGTGGTTCATCTGAAGCACGACTTAGGCACTGATGATTCTAATATAGAACTAGCATGAGAATCATAGGTTAGAAAATTCTGGAGCAAATCAACTATAGATTTTCTTAGGAGGCAAATTTTAGATTCTCATGTGTTTGAGAGTTAGTTTCCTTTGACATTTTTATTTATTTATCTGAGAGAGAGAGAGCATGAGCAGGGGGAGGGGGAGGGGCAGAGGGCGAGGGAGAAGCAGACTCCCTGCTAGGCAGGGAGCCCATCGACGAGGCAGGGCTCCATCCCAGGACTCTGGGATCATGACCTGAGCAGAAGGCAGATGCTTAGCTGACTGAGCCACCTAGACGCCCCAAGTGTTGACATTTTTTATTTCAACGTTACTTGATTTTTCATTAGAACTCATTGCAGAGAGAGTGATCGGAGTGACAATAAGAAGGGCAGGGGAGTGGATATGGCTACAAGGGAGGTGCTTTACCTTCAAGATCTTTGTGAAGCCACACAAAAAAGTAGCCTACCTTGAAATCTAGTTGGATTTCCAGAGCACTTGTTGACTGGTGTCTAAGCAGAGGGCATCTGGGGGACATTTTCCTTTGACACTCAGCTGCCTGCTGTTAACTGTTTCTATCCAGCTGGGGGCATTCAAAAGGTGACAGCACTGGTGTGTTATCCAGCCGCCCTATGCTATGGACTTCAGTTTTAACTGGTTTCTTTCAAGACCTATTCTCAGTTCCCTATAAGTGCCTGAGAGAAGATGTGTTCTCCATTGAGCATTTCAAGTAAACAGACTGACTCAGGAAAATGGTGACCCACCCAGCATCTGGCTAGTGTCTATTTTGCTACATTAGGCATTTGGACTTAGGCAGAGTGGGTTCTAAAAGTATCCAAAGGTTTGGACATTGTTTTCAAGTGATGATAGATGAAAATCTTGAATTTTAAACATCAAATGTTATATTATTTTTTTCCCTCTGCCTTAAATTCATAGCAGTAACATAACAATGGTGAGTCTTTCCATGGCTGGCCCCAATACATTTTTTTTTCTACTTAATTTTTATTTATGTATTAATTTTTGCCAGAGAGTAAAGAGCAGTCTCCCTTCAACCTGTCCACCTTAGGATCTGGGGATGGAGACAGAGAGGGACTGACTGGATTGTTCTTCAGTTCTCTCATCCTTCAACCAGTTTCTCTGTTTTCAGCCCTGTTTCTCATTCCTCCCCACAGTCTTACTTCTATCCCAGAGCCCTTCTAGTTCTGTACTGCATTTTCAGTGGTTTGCATTATGCCTCCCCATGGTAGATGCTGGACTGTGGGTTATTCCACTGTTTCATCCATCATTGTGCTTCTGTCTGCTTTATAATTCCAGAAATATGAGGAACTTCTCTTCTCCCATTCTGTGTGTTCATATGGCTGTATTCCTTTGTACCGATATACTCTTTTTGGGTGGGATTTTGGATGGAGAGGGATGTGAATCCCTGGTCTGTGATTTTGTACCTAAAACTGCTTCTGCTTTTATTTAATTATTATGCAGTATCATGTGCCATCTGATTGTTCATCTTACCATTCAGTGAAACACACCATAATGATTGATTTGGGAAGTAAATTTACTCAAATCTGTTAGGTTTATACATAGGGATATGGAGAGGGGAGAAAAGTAAAATGAGTCTTACTGTTGCTTCTATTCCTGCAGTCTCCTGTGAGACTTCAGAAAATAATTTTTTTTAAAGATTTTATTTATTTATTTGACAGAGAGAGACACAGCGAGAGATGGAACACAAGCAGGGGGAGTGGGAGAGGGAGAAGCAGGCTTCCCGCAGAGCAGGGAATATGATGTGGGACTCGATCCCAGGACCCTGGGATCATGACCTGAGCCGAAGGCAGATGCTTAACGACTGAGCCACCCAGGTGCCCCCTTCAGAAAATAATTTAAAAACCAAATAGGTGAAAGGTTTTACAGTGTATTTTATAACATTTTATTAGAATGATAAATGACTATAGAATTAAAAGAATGAAGCTTTTGGCAGACTATAGGACCTTCACCCAAGAATAAATTACTTTGGAACATTTGTTACTTTCTTAATATTTTGTTACCAGTTTTTGCCTAAGGCATGATGTCAAGCAGTTCCAAAAGTATGAAATATTACCCACAGCTCATACCGTTTTATCTTTTTTTTGTTTAATTAAATACGTCTCTCATCTCTTTATCAAGAGGAATAAAACTCGACCACGATGTATTTAGTCCATTCTAGCTTATTTTCCTGGTACTTTTAAAAAGGCAACTCTGTGCCATATGCTATGCACCAGAATGGCTGTAAATAATCATAAAATTAAATACCAGAATTTACCACTACATGTGGTTTCTCATTAAGGTTTGATGTGGCTTCTCTAAACTGAAAATGGTTGAAGGGTTGATTTCTTGTATTATCAAGCTGTTTTCTGAGCTTTCTTGCTGGCCCACCTACCTGGATATATAATTAACTTCAGCTCTCAAAGGCTTTTGGTAGATTTAGGCTATATCTTTGGGAAAAGAAGAGGTTATTCTCTGAAACACATATGTGCTATAGGAATAGCAACTCCAAAGTATCTTGTGGTTGTTCCCTAATATGATGGTGACCATATGTTCTAGATAGTCTCTAGCAATCCTGTGTCATGTACTCTGATTCAGGGTTTGGAAAATATAGCTGATACCATATGTAACACTTACTAAGTAGGGAGAATAGATCAGGCTGCTATGGCTAATGAGCTAAATGGTATTTTAGGATGCATCCCAAAGTAACCCAGACTGTATCAGTCATTATTTTAGGATCATGCCTTTAATTCTTTTCTTTAAATATTATTGTATTGGAGAGAATTAGAAATTTCTATATAGTAAAGACCATGGCCCTATGGTAACAAATCCATTTAGAGGAGAGATTATATATATTAAAATTAATATGGATTAGACTCTACCTACTCTTTAGATCTCTTGCTTTGACAGTCTTCTTTAGATATTGCTGCTCTAGAGAATTAGGAATTTCCATTTGGAGGACAATGGTCCCATGTTTACAAATCCATTTAAAGATTTATTTATTTATTTATTTATTTGAGACAGAGAGAATGAGAGAGAGAGAACATGAGAGGGGGGAGGGTCAGAGGGAGAAGCAGGTTCCTTGCTGAGCAGGGAGCCCGATGCGGGACTCGATCCAGGGACTCCAGGATCATGACCTGAGCTGAAGGCAGTCGCCCAACTAACTGAGCCACCCAGGCGCCCCTACAAATCCATTTAGAGAAGAGATGATGGGAATTAAAATTAAGCCTTTCTGTGTGTGTTTTGTTTTTCCATGATGGTAACTTGTAAAGCTCAGTTCCACTGAGCGGTGTCTTGAGATTGCCATACCTTCCAGTGCATTCAACTTCAATTCCATCACCCACAATAACAGGGATAGTTATTTCAGTAACAAATATTTTGAATGCCATTCGTGGTGCAAAACACTATGCTGGCGGCCACGGCACCCCAAATAAACGTTTTGGCTTTTGCTCAGATCGAACTCTAGTGGTTTGAGAAGAATATGATGGGTGGATAAGTACTAGACGTCAGACAGAGGTGGGCTTGTCACTTGTTAGCTATGTGACTTGAGCAAGTTAAATAACCTCATGCGAGCCTCAGTTTTCTCATTCGTAAACGGGGGGAAATAATCCCCATGCTACAGGCAGTTGTACAGGTTAAATGAGGCGATGGTAGTGAAGTGCTCGGTCCTGTTTTCCCAGTAGAATGGTAGTTCAACAAGTATGGGCAAAAGAACCATTATCATTTTAATAATGTAGTTGCTGTTAAAACTGATCAGTGATATTTGTCCATATCAGGCCATGCTTCCATTCAGCAGAAGGGATGGGAAGTATTTACCTTGGTTTATATCAGGATTATATCAGGGGAAGTGGAGTTGAGCTGTGGCAAGAATAACACAAAATTTCATCTCTGCTCCCTAACGGTTGACCGCACTAATTTCTAGGAACTCTATTTCTGTGCATTTCTCCCAGTCGTTCTGCTCTCCCTATACCTAGAAGTTCCCACTCCTTTCAAGTCTATGCAGCTTCCTAGAGCACTAAGGAATTGTTCTGTTTGATGGAGGAGCAGGTCTTACCCCAGCATCAAACATAAATTCAGGGACCAGAAAGACAGAAAAGAATTTTTTTTCTTGATTTTTTTCATTTATTTATATAAGCAGCGTTACAATGTAATCAATGTTTATCACACTCAAAGAATTGGCTTAATTAATACAACTAACATTAAAGGAAACAATGACAACTAACCTTAAATGAAATAATGAAATAATTACCGTACTGGAGCATCTTGGTTGCTCTGAGTATGGGCTGTCTATGAAATGTACCACCTTAATGAAAAACTTAGGAGAACATCCACATAAGAAAGAAAGCCGAAATGCCAGGTGCATTAAGGGCCATCCCATCTTCCTCAGAAAACATTTATTCCTACTTAGGCAGAATCTGTGAGCAGAGTGATGATCAGAAGAAAGGATGACTGTAGACTCATTCTCTTGGTTTATTTCTTCTGAGAGATTCATGGTCTTTGCTGGGAAAGACCTTACAGACCACCACGTTCAATGCTTTTCCATATTTTTTTTTTAAGATTTTTATTTATTTATTTGACAGAGAGAGACACAGTGAGAGAGAGAACACAAGCAGGGGGAGTGGGAGAGACAGAAGCAGGCTCCCCGCGGAGCAGGGAGCCCGATGCGGGGCTCGATCCCAGGACCCTGGGATCATGACCTGAGCCAAAGGCAGACGCTTAATGACTGAGCCACCCAGGCGCCCCCATATTTTTGTTTTAAAACTACAGCAGCCTTTGTTAATATGAAATTCTCCATGGGGCCCACGGGTATGAAACCAAGAATGACTGATCTGTGTGGGAGTGACCACGGAGACCTGGAGCCCGCCATCTTGGTTTCCCATCTCCCTACTCCATTACTGCCTTCACTTTCACCATGTGTTCATTAGGGATTTCCTGAGGTTGTAAACACCATAAACTATAATGAGCATATTGAACCCTTTCTTTATCTATATGAAGCAACTGAGACCTAGAAAAAGAAAGTTATATATTTAAAATCATGAGCTAATAAATGTCAAAGTAGGTCATAGAGCCTAGGTCTCCTAATATCCAGGCCACTGTCTCCCCTTACATATGCTGCCTCCTCATGAAGCTTAGGTCTCTTTCCTCCAGGAGGCTCAGTAGAGAGAAAACAGCTGACACAATCTCCTATAAAGGATACTCTTACTACTGTTCCTACTACTACTACTACTACTACTACTATTACAATTTTTACAAAATGGAAAAGGGAAAACAAACACACCAATGATTAGAATCTTAATATAATCCATATGTATAACTGGATCCTATGAGCCTCTGTCTTCACAAACATTTTTTAGACTGACCAAATTCTGATTGTATTTGAGGGGATACCATATACATATATACATATGTATATATATATATAGGAGAGAAACTTCTTTAGTTAATCAAAATGGATTAGCGGCATATATTCCTTTCAATAGACTATTGACTTTGAGTACCTCATTATAAAGGAATCATTCCATGATTCACTCTGAAATTGATTATGTGATCCACAGAAGAGGATGGCAGAGAAGAAATGAAAGCATTGCTCCAGACACTTATGCCGAATGCCAAATGTTATAATTGAAGAAAGAAAAGACGACAGTGCCCAATACTGCCTCTCACCTTTGCTTGTGCTTCCACTGGTATAAAGTCATACCATGTATTGCAGGGTCATTTAACAGACTCTGTTGACTGACTTTTACGTGCGTTTGTCAGCATATTTGTGGTCTACTGCATAACAAATTACCAAAAATTTAGTGGCTTATCACAACACGTTTATTATCTCATTGTTTCCATGGGTTAAGAGTCTGGATAGAATTAGATATGTCCTCTGCTCAGGCTGTTACCAGGCTGGAATCAAGGTGTTGGCTGAGACTTGTGCCCTTGCAAGCTCAATGGTTGTTGGCAGATTTATTTCTGCGTGGTGGTATGAGTGCGGTCCCTGTCTTCCCGCTAGCTATTGGCTGGGACAGCTCTCAGCTCCTAGAGGCCCCTCTCCTCGCCCAGCATGGCAGTTTGCTTTCTTCCAGGCCAGCAGGAGAGTGTCCCTCATAGGATTTTTCTGCCCATACTTAAGGGGAAGGGAAGGGTTAGTCAGGGCTTGTACCCAAGAGCTGGAATTGTGGGGGCCAGCCTACCACGTTCGAATTTTCTCATTATTGCCAGAGTAAAATGAACATTAGGCAAAATTATTAATTAGAGCAAGTTTGTTTTTAGCATGTTCATTACCCTTAGGAGTATCTTGTTAACCCAAAGGAATAGATTGCCAAAAGGATTCTTTTTTTTTTTTTTTTTGGTGGGGAAAGGTTTGTAGTGAAGAAGAGGGAAAAGAGAAAAGGCCCTTCTCTGTGAAAGACCTACTTAGAATACTAAGTTTATCCCTCAGTGTGTTTCTCAAAAATGGGGAACTCAATACTCTGGTAGCAACCAGTGTGTTAGTGTTGAAACTGTTTTCCTAGCAGTTATAATTGTTATTGTCATTAGCATTTTTGAAAACAAACAAATAGAAAAAATCCTTCGGAGTCAAGTTCCAGGGTTTTACCATATCTATTAACACAATTCAGATCTAGTTGCCAACTTACAGGGATAAAACCCAAAAGACTCAATAATAACTTTATGACTAAACATTCTGAGTTAAAAAAAAAAAAGGCAGGAGGGAACTATTTTGGCAAGAGTGAATCATCAGTTGAGTGAAGAATAATTCATTGTGTTAAAAGATAAACCAAGGCTTATTTAAAATTTTAAGTTTATTTGGGCAAAAATTGATTTGTGTTTGGCAGCATCTAATCTAGTAATAAAAAGGAGCTCTGAGGAGCTGTACAGAATGACTTTTATAGGCAGAAGGGAGCAGCAACAAAGAAGTTGCACTAGGTTAAAAATCAGGTTGATTATTACAAGGTAACTTTCCTTTAGGGGGTGATAGGAGTCTGTCAGGCAGACTACCTAACTAGGGCTGATCAGGTGATTCCTGGTTGACTGGTTTGAGATTCCATTTCTGGGAAAGCTGGAACATAAGTAAGTCTTGGTTTGGTGACATGCGGCTTAGCACAAGTGACTCCATTTTGGGCCTATTGTTTTGTTTTTAACAATGATCAAAACAGTTTCAGCTCTGTCTTATAAAAAGAAGTCATATGATTTCTGGCAGCTTTCTCTTTGATTTGGCTCATAAAGAATTACTTCCTACTCACTTCCAATTTCCCTTAGAGTTCCAGGTTGAATCCTTTATAAACTCTTTAAAGTTTACTTTACATTAAAAATGCCTCAGTGGAACTCCTCAATCTGGCTCCACTTCAGTGGAAAACATGCATGAGTTTCTGTGGATTGAGGTAAGGCTCAGATAGGTTACAGATTCTGCAACTGTGGTTTTGGCTCTGATTTCAGACTGGAGTGCCAGCATTTGGTTGAGTTGTTGTACCAAATGCTTCTGGGTTCAAGGTCCCGGAAATGGGTCTAGTATTTCAGTGGGAAGCAGGCTCCTGGACGCCAGGACTGTGTGGGCTCTCACCATACTTTAGTACTCAGTACTTCTAGTACATAGTGTATCAGCTCAGTTGCTGAATGTGGCCCCATGTTCCAGTACTTTCAGCACCCAAAGTCCCCCAGATGGGTGAAAAAATGGAAAACCTGGGTATGAATGAGAATTATGCCTCTATGTTAATATGATTGTCTATCTTCTATATATTCTTCCTTACTTTCTTCTCTCTCTTTCCTTTGGGAAAAAAAAAAGAACCTAGACAAAAAAGAAAGGAAAGGACTTGCTCAGTGTCAAGAATTCAGGGTTGGACAGAGCCACAGATAGAATTTGTAGTCTCCAAGTCCCTAGACATTTGCTGAGATACATGGGAATGACAACAGCTGTGCTTCAGCTTCTCAGGAGATTCAAAGGCTGGTTACATCATTAGGGATTCAGATTTTCTAAACAAGACCCTCTGGCTTAAGGTTCTTGAAATCAAGGGGGTTATGACATCTTTCCCAAGATCTTTTCCCTCCCTCCTTTTTCCCTTTCTCCCTCCCTCCCTCCCTCTCTTCTTTATTGATGGCAAACATAACTGTGATCATAACTTAGGTGATGAGTGATTCTGATAAGGAATCTCACTCACTCTTAAAATGATCCAGCTATGCTCAGTTGTGTTAACAGTTATGCCCCATGATTAAGTTGTTTCAAAGACTTTGGCGTTGTTTTCCACAGATAAAATACCTACTTACAATCCATAAAATGTCTGGAGTGAATTAGTTCTAATTGTATTGATGTGTGGCACTAGTGAACGAGCTTTTAAACTGGCCAACACATGGTCACCCAGGACAGTTATCCTTCAGGTGAGCAAGACGTTAAGTGACTGATGTCAGAGGGACATATGTTTTCCAATTTGTCTTGGGCCCCACAAAGGCAGTGAGGGCATTTTCTGCAGCTGCTCTTATATATTAAATAATTCTCCTTTTCCTCTGCCCTTTGAATAAAGTGACCCTTATTCAGAGGAAGCAGTATGAAAGGATTCTCACTGTTGGCCAAGTGTGAATTTGAGAAAAGAAGGACATGGCTCATTTTTCATTGCCATTTAAAAACTTACAGCCAACTCAGTGTAATGCTTATATCTCAAAAAGCTTTGCCACCAAAAAGATTATTTTTTTTTCTTCTAAAGTAGACAAATTAGGCCCTTAAATTCAGACAAACCTTTTTTCTATACCACTCAGAGCCTTCTGAAGAGCTTTATGATGTCAGTAGTGTTGGGAAATTTAACTGAGCTAAGTGCTTAATACTCAAGTTGAGTTTTGAATTCCCATTGAAGTCGTGCTTTTTACAAAGTTCACATAGTAATTTCAGATCTGTGACATTACCAAAGAGTCATGGGATCATAGAAGAGAATAGATAAATCAATAAGACCCTCATGCCCAAGATATTCTATTTTCTCTCAGTTGATAGTTTTATTCTAAAAATACAAAATAAAGCAAAAACCCAAGCCTATATTCCCCAAAGCATTATTTTCTGCTAAAACATTGCTTCTTAAGTTTAAAAATGTCCTGTCCTACTACCTATTAAACCCTACCATTCATATTAATATAGATTATTTTTTTCAAATGATGCACATTCTTTATTTTAGTGAACCCCTGGAAAATAACTCTGGATAGGAAGTTAGACTAAGGGGTGAAATAGCCAACAAGTGGCTAAGCCTAGGACATGTGCCAAGTCTCATAATTCTCATACTCATATCCCAAAATCCTGGCTCAGATGTAAGAATCATGTGACAGAACCATGGACCTCTCCTCCCTCAGAGCCACCACTCACTCTTCCTAAGGCTTTCTACTCAAGACGATGATCTTTTCAGATGAGAGTGTTCCTCAGCCAAATGTGTATGCCTTATTAGCTGGAGCCTTCACGTAAACACATAATCCTGAAGCAAGAGAATTTACTTAGTTATAATGAAGTCATTTGGAATAAGAGCAATGGAGAGGCACAACAACAGACAAAACATTTTGTACTGCTTTCCCACTGTGCATTGTCAATCTGTGCCTGAAAAAGACCTTTATGCTTATACAGAAAGATGTTCCTGAGTTAGTGTCAAGAGGACCTGTTTTTCGATGTCTTCTACACATTCCGATTCAGGTTGTCTTTATGCAAAAAGCATTTACTCAAGAGCCCACTATGAGCCTGGCCCCATGATGAGTACTTGATGGACAGTCCTTACTTCCAGAAACACATCTAGTAGAGCAACAGCTATTCTACGCAGTTCGATGTAATGTGATATCGTGAGTGCCCTTTAGGAGATACAGGTGCAGATAATACCACATGCTGAAGGAGCTGAATGAGTCAAGATTGGGTTCACACGCAAATGAAAGAAAACGTAAGTTTATTTCTTTCTCCCATTAACAGTTTTTGGCAGTGGGCAGTCCATGCCGCCTGGGGACTTTGTAATCACCAGGAACGAGCTAGTCGTTCTTGCCATTATGAACACTTGACCTCTATCTACCTCATGGTCTAAAAATGGCTGCTCAAGTAGCAGCCATTGAATCCATATTCCAGTGATCAGAAAGAGGGCAGGAGTAAAGAATGGCATGCCCTGCTCTATATGAGGACATGTCCTAGAAATAGGACACAATACTTCTGCTTGCATCCTGTTCGTCAGACTGTGGTCACATGGCTAGCCACACCCTAGCTGTAAGGAGAGACTGACATAGTCCTTATTCTGGAAAGCTATGTGCGGGCTGCAACCCAGAAGTTCACTAACCACTTAGAAAGAGAGGATAGTTATTGGAGGAAAATGGCTGTTTTCTGCCTCAGGCATTCAGATGAGGGAGAGAGAAATTTATCTGGAAAGGAAAAGCAGGTCTGGAAAGCTTCCTGGAGGGCTTCCTGGAGGAGGTAACATTTAAACTAAGTCTCTGAGCGTAGGAATATGACAAATATAGAATCAGGGGAGGCATTATATAAGCAGAGGGAGCAGTATGAGAGTTTGCTTTCGGGAAGCAGCCAGCCTGAGGAAGGAATGTAGTAAGTCACCATAGATCAGGAATGGCTTTTCCTCTGTACAGTGCTGACTGGGGATCTAAAGGAAACACACAATATTCTCAGTGTCTGAACTCCTTTGTCTGATCACATATATCTAGCTGCTAAAGACGGAATTATCACATCATGCCTGCAGAAGTGAAAAATAATTTTAAAAATATATCTATTGAAATTATTGCCCATGTGCATGAAAAGGGTAATCACTTATTAAATTAGGAAAGATATTTAGAACGTTGCTGAAATCTGGGTTCTGATTCTGATGTGTAGCAAGTGTGTAATGATCATCTCTAAGACCGTTCACGCACACACTCATTTACTAAGAGGCATCATAATAGCATAACATCTTGCTTAAAACAAAGAGACAGGCCTGAAATAGGAAAGCAGACAACTCGGGATGGGCAGTATAGCATAGACAGAGTAATAGTTATGAGAGGAGCTACCTCGTGGGCATCTGCCGTGTGCGTGCTGGGCGGCCCTCTGAGCACGTGGCACATACTCAATGACTCTTCGCCACACTGTGTGAATTAGGTTTCTGTGACTGTCTCCATTTCTAAAGACAGTGAAACTGAAGCTCAGAAAGGCTAAGCAACTTGCTCCAGTCCAATCGCTAATATACAAGGAAGCGCAGACATAAACCCACGCAGTCTGGCTCTTTAACCACCCTGCCGGGGGGGGGGGGGGGGGGGGGGTAAAAGGGCATTGGGTGTGGGCTGGACCCCAGCTCCAGGACTCACTGGCGGTGAGACTCTAGGGAACATTATTTCATCCGTCTGTGTCTTCGTTTCTCACAATTTCTGTGATAGAACGAGAAGCTGTGTATCAAAGATTTAGCCTGGAGCCTGGCGCAAGGTAAGTGCCCAGTAGTTAAAAGGTTGAACAAGACTGAGTCACTAATTGTAAACACTAGCCCTCATTTAGTCCTTAGCGGTACAGACCAAAAGTGGGACCAACAGCTATTTCTGACATGGCGTTAAATTCTCTTTCAAAAGAGTGAAGTTTCTCCTTTTTTCACCTGTTTATCCCAATCCCCTGAGGTCTGTCTCTCAGCTAGTTCTTGAGTTTGAGCTGCTTTTTATAGCCATCTGCTACAGTGCTGTGTAACAACAAACAATATCCTCCTAAAAATGTTTACAAATGCTTCCTACATTAGTGCTGTATATTTTTTCATTAAGCAGTGACATCGCCATTGAAAAATTATTTTAATCATTGCAAAGTGAATTACGCAAGGAAAAAGCATAAAGAGGTAGCACTTAAAAGGCTGAATGTACATTAATTGCTTTAGCTAATGAAAGAAACATGACTTAGCCAATGTACACAACATGAATCCTAAGATGCACGGACAATTGACTATGGTAATAAAACAAGTATTAGTGTGTTACATCTGAAATCCTCATTAGGCTTCATGCAGCAAAACCTACTGAGTACCTGCTGTTCAGTTGTACTCCCCCCTCTTGACACCACAAGCTAATTATAGCATTGGGCACAGGGTAAAAGCATGTGACCTATGTTTCTACAGTCTGGGGACCTTTTCAAAAACAATGCAACGTTATGTGTGGTGATTCTTCTTTTTCTTTTTTAAACTCATGGAAGTAGGTGTTGGTCAAAATGATTTTGGAATATCTTAGTGTTCCACAGGCAATTTTAATTAACGTATGAATTATTTAAATATGCACACAGTTAAATTTCATTTCCATTGGGATCTTGCTTTATCTCCCTTGACTCTCTAAACTAGTAAATTATTAACTCAGAATAATTTACGTCACAGTGTTCAAGATGTTGTCCATTGATTTTTGGGGGGGGTGTCTGTTTTTTTTTTTTTTTTTTTCATTTCATGAACCTTAAAGTAAAGATCATGGTAAAAGCATGACATTTAAGAGATAGGAAGAGAAATGAGTATCTTATTTTTACTATTCGTCTAGAATCACATAGCACAGAGGTTAGTAGTAGCTTACACACAGGCTGTATTAATGCACAACAGAGGTCCGCAGACTAAAAATATCACCGTATTAGGACCCTCAGTAAAACTTGATACTACCATAAGTATCCCTCACTTTTTTTAACTTTGAGAGCACTGTTAATGTTCTAAGGGATATGTAATTGTATGTAACAGTTGGCTTAATCCAAAGTCATTGTTTTTCTAGATGAAAACCCTTCTTTTCTGGTAGGACCAGGGTTGGAAAGCAAAACTTTTTCTGTTTTTGTATTTTATCCTACATGCTTTTTGTTATTTTCTCTGTAACATTTTGGTTATGTTCAAATGTATTTCCTTTCCATTCCTTCCCAGATATATTAACTAAGTTGGCTTCTTTAGCACCAACTAGCCTCAAATTTTAGATGGACATGAGGGGCTTGCAAAATTCTTTAAAGTTGCTGAGAAGCAGTCCATGAGGCCAGATCCACAAAGGCCATACTTCAATAGGGAGGGTGTAAATTGAGTAGAAACTCCAGGATTTCAGCAAAATTCATTTTGGGGGGTTTTACACTAGAGGTGAATACAGAAAAGGGGGAAATGCAGGGGCAGGGATTATGGAAAATGACTTCATTCTGCTCCAGCCATGACTCTAAGTATTAATATGCATTAGAATTGCCTGATAAATTTATAAATTTGACATTCAGCCCCTATTCCCCAGAAGATTCATTACATTCCAGATGGGTCCTGGAAATCTGCAGAGCTTACATGCACCCCAAGTGATTCTGAAGCAGGTTATCTGAAAATGGTATAGAAACTGGCATGACATGTTGACTTCTAAAAGTTAAACCATTATTACTCATTTAGTTATTCAATAAATATTTAATGAGTCTCTATACCTCTCCCCCAGTCTTGGCCCTCAAGGAGCTTGGGATGTGGTGAGGGAGGTGGACAAGAAAGTAGCCACTTTCAGTTCAGCAAGCTAAGTGGTATGGTGTAAGCATGGGGTGCTAGGAAGAGTATGTACAAAGGTAATCTAACCCAGCCCAGGGTATCATAAACTGCTGGTATCTAAGCTGAAACATGAGGAGTAGAGGAATAAAAGGAGGAGTTCGCCAGTTTTGTGCTTTATTTTTGGCTATGGATCATGGGGGTGGGGGTAGGAGAAGAGGTGGGGAATGTGAACAAGAGGTCAGAAGGTTCAAGAACTTGTAAGACACATTTTCAGGTCTCAAGAGGCTTAGAATATAATTGGAGAGATAAATGACAGCACTAGATGAAGACAAGAGAAGTGACTTCCTCAGAAGCCTTTGATTAATTAACAATTGCTGAATAATGCAGACTCGCCATACTACAGGATTTCTCTGGAGAAAGTATCTAGACTCTTCCAGCAATAAAAATCTGTGATTTATGATTTCATTCTGTAGTGGGAAGAGAAGGCTTCACGGAAGCTGTAAGGATTCACTTGGGCCTTAAAAAATGGGTAGATTTTTGTAACTTTTAATTTATTTTTATTTTTTATTTTTTAAAAAAGATTTTATTTATTTATTTGAGAGAGAGAGAGAGCACAAACAGGGGGAGTAGCAGACAGAGGGAGAAGGGAGAAGCAGGCTCCCCACTGAGCAGGGAGCCCGATGTGGGGCTTGATCCCAGGACCCTGGGATCATGACCTGAGCTGAAGGCAGACGCTTAACCAACTGAACCACCCAGGTACCCTTGTAACTTATTATTTTGATATAATTTAAAATTTATGGGAAAGTTACAAGAATAGTACAAGATATCACCTTATACTTTATCCAGATTCACCCGTGTTCACATTTTGCCCCACTTACACACACAGGTAATTTTTTTCTGAACCATTTTGGAGTAAGTTAGAGACTGTTCACGCCTTTACTTCTAAACACTTTAGTGTATATTTCCCAAGAAAAAGGATGTGCTCTTACATAATCGCAGTAAAATAATCAAACTTAAGACATTCAGTGTTGATACAATACTGTTATTTAATCAACAGTGCGTAATCAGATTTTGTCAGTTGTCTCCCAGGATCCATTCCAAATTCATCCACTGCATTTAGTTGTCTGTGTAATTGTTCTCTCATTTTATTTTTTTAAATTTTATTTATTTATGATTATTTTATTTTATTTTTATTTATTTTTTATTTAAATTCAATTAGCAGCATATAGTACATCATCAGGTTTTGAAGTAGTGTTCAATGATTTGTTGTCTGCGTATAACACCCAGTGCTCATCAGATCATGTGCCCTCCTTTATGCCCATTGTTCTCTCATTTTAAATAGTTCTTTGACCTTTCTTTGTCTTTCGTTATCTTAGCATTTTTGAAAGGTACAAGCCATTTATTTTGTGGAGTGTTCTTCAACTTGGGCTGAGCTAATGTTTCTTTATGATTAGATTCAGGTTATGCATTTTTAGAAGGAAAGAAGTTAGGTGTATCCTCCTTGATGCATTGTAGGATGGGACACTTAATGTAGGTCTGTCCCAGTATCAGTGATATTGACATTGATAACTTAGGATGATGTTCACTAGATTTCTTCACTGTAACATTAATTTTCCCCTTTTTAATAATCAAGAATTTTGTGGGAGATATTTTCAGGCTATGTAAATATCATGTTCTTTATCAAACTTTTATCTGATAGTTTGAGAATCCATTGTTGATTTTCTTTTTTTTTTTTAATTTCAAAAATTTGGTTTTTTCCCTAAGTTTTAATTTAAATTCCAGCTCATTAACATACAGTGCAATATTGGTTTCAGGTGTAGAATTTAGTGACTCATCACATACAACACCCAGTTCTCATTACAACAAGTGCCCTTCTAAATACCCATCACCCATTTAATCCATCCCCTACCTACCTCCCCTCTGGTAGCCATCAGTTTCTTCTCTATAGTTAAGAGCCTGTTTCTTGGTTTGCCTCTCTTTTTTGCCCCCACTGTGTTCATTTGTTTTGTTTTTTAAATTCCACATATAAGTGAAATCATATGGTATTTGTCTTTCTTTCTCTGGCTTATTTCACTTAGCATAATATACTCTAGCTCCAACCATATCGTTGCAATGGTAAGATTTCATTCTTTTTTATGGCTGAGTAATATTCCATTATGTATCTATACCACATTTTATTTATCCATTCATCAGTTGATGGGCACTTGGGCTCTTTCCATATTTTGGCTATTGTAGATAATGCTGCTATGAACATCAGGTGCATGTATCCCTTTGAATTAGTATTTTTGAATCCTTTGGATAAATACCTAGTAGTGTACTTGCTGCATTGTAGGGTAGTTCTGTTTTTAACTTTTTTTTTAGGAGCCTCCATACTGTTTTCCAGAGTGGCTGCTCCAGTTTGCATTCTCACTAATAGTGTAAGAAGGTTCTCCTTTCTCTGCACCCTTGCCAACACTTGTTGTTTCCTGTGTTGTTGACTTTAGCCATTCTGACAGGTGTGAGGTGATATCTCATTATAGTTTTGATTTGCATTTCTCTGGTGGTAAGTGATGTTGAGCATCTTTTCATGTGTCTGTTAGCCATCTGTATGTCTTCTTCGGAAAAATGTCTGTTCATGTCTTCTGCCCATTTTTTAACTGGACTATTTGGTTTTTTTGGGTGTTGAGTTATATAAGTTCTTGGATACTAACCCTTTATCAGATATGTCACTTGCAAATATCTTCTCCCATTCCATAGGTTGTCTTTTTAGTTTTGTTGATTGTTTTCTTCACTGTGCAGAAGACTTTTATTTTGATGGAGTCCCAGTAGTTTATTTTTGCTTTTGTTTCCCCATTGTTGATTTTCCAACTCATAATTGCTGCTGTATTTCTATTACTATATCTATATTACTGTTAGGAAGAGCTTTTCTGGTCCTCCCACCTATGTATTTATTTACTTATATCAGTATGGGTTCATGAATCTTCTTTTTAAAAATAAGTTATAATCCATTACTGTCATTATTTATTCTGATGCTCAAATTGTCCCCGATTTTACCTCTGAGAATCCCTTCAAATCGGTTTCTGTATGCTTTTGATAGTCTCTGCCATTCTTTAGATACTTTCTGACTTCTAGAGCAGTATAGTACAACAGGATCATTTTGTACTTTTGCTGCCCCAGTCCTAGAATCCAGAGAGCACTCATTCCTGGTACCCAAATTTGGGTGTACTCATTACTATTGGAGTGTTATTGTTTCTAATTTCTTTGCTAGACAGAGCTAGGAAATATGTATATATATTTTTATATTTATACTTATTCATATTTATATTTATTTGTATATTACATATACTTATATGTTATATATATTATGTTTCTCTATTTGTCTATCTGTATTTTAAAAAAATGTGATCGTAATGATAATGGTACATTCTAGTCTTTCCTTTTTTTCATATTTGCAACTCTAGTCTCTAACAGGGAGAAACCTAGCTGAGAGCAAATACATTTTTAAAAGTCAGAGAGAAATATAGTTTTTGACCTTGAAAAATCTCTGATACATCCAGGTGGAAAAAGGTCTGGATCTTAATTATTTCTAGCAAAGGAAAAATGGCCTTTAACTTGCTGCAATTCATACAGTAGTATAAATGCTAAGGAGGTCAAAGTTGTGGGATCTGCATGGGATTAGGGACTATATATTCATGTATATGCCTCCCAGTTCCTTCACAAAGAAACTATTATTTCTACCTTCATTTTCGATGGTGGGGAGCTCCCCCAGTGCAAGGTGCTCATATTGATGTCAATAACTCCTTGCCTTCAACAACCAGGTATTTAAGACCAACCTCTGATTGAACTATTTGTAGTATCAGGTGTCTGTACCAGAGACCATGGACTTGGCAATAAATCCTATAACACAAATCTTTCCTTAAAAAAAAAACCCATCTTTTCCAATAAATTTTGGTAAGGAGTTCATCTGTAAGGTTAAATGTAAAAACCTCTTTAAAACCTAATTGCTAAGCCTTTGGTCAAGAATCAAGAAATTTCTTTCCATGACCTGTCTCCTTTTATAATCTTTGTAATTGTGGACAGACATTATAATGCTAGCCATTGTTGAGCAAGATGGTGATGATGATGATGATGATGATTTCTTTTTGTGACATGTTGAAGATGACTTGAGACTGTAAAATCAGGTGCTAGACTATTGGATGACTGTGATTTATTTTTCAGCATGAAAGAAAAACCGTTTCATATCTTCTTACTAAGGTGTGTGGGGCACAAAATGTTTCCAAGTTAGGCCAATACCTGTTTGCTTCTTGTTACTGGAGAAGGAACACTGAGTACAGACGTACTTTGGAGATATTGTGGGTTTGGTGCCAGACCACCACAATAAAGTGGGTCAAATGAAATTTTTTTAATTTCCTAGTGCATATGAAAGTTATGTCTACCCTATACTGTAGTCTTTTAAGTGTGAAATAACATTATGTCTAAAAAAATGTACATATTTTAAGAAAAAATACTTTATTGCTAAGAAATGCTAACCATCATCTGAACTTTCAATGAAGCATAACCTTTCTTCTGGTGGAGGGTCTTGCCCTGATGACTGCTTGGGTCTTGCCTTGATGGCTGCTGACTGAACAGGGTTGTGGTTACTGAAGGTTGGGGTGACTGCAGTATTTTCTTAAAATAAGACAAGAGTGAAGTTTGTCGCATTGATGGAGTCTTCCTTTCATGAACGATTTCTCTGTAGCATGCAATGCTGTTTGATATTACTTTATCCAGAGTAGAACTTCTTTCAAAATTGGAATCAATCCTCTCAAACCCTGCCCCTGCTTTATCAACTAAGTTTATGTAATATTCTAAATCATTTTGTGTCATTTCGACCATCTTCGGAGCATCTTCACCAGGAGTAGATTCCATCTCCAGAAACCACTTTCTTTGTTCGCTCATAAAAAGCTACAACTCATCCATTCAAGTTTGATCATGAGATTATAGGCATTCAGTCCCATCTTCAGGCTCCACTTTTGATTCTAGTTCTCTTGCTATTTGCACCACATCTGCAGTTACTTCTTCTACTTAGGTCTACTTAGGTCACCTCAAAATCATCCATGAAGGTTGGACTCATTTTCTTCCAAACTCCTCTTAATGTTGATATTTTGACTTCTAACTATGAATCACATATTCTGAATGGCATGTAGAATGGTGAATCCTTTCCAGAAGGCTTTGCATTTACTTTGCAGGGATCCAGAGGCAGAGGAGTCACTATCTGTACTAGCAATCACCTTACAAAATGCATTTCTTAAATAATAAGACCTGGAAGTCAAAATCACTCTTGATCCATGAGCTGCAGAATGGATGTTGTGTTAGCAGACATGAAAATAACATGAATCTCATTGTTCATCTCCATCAGAGCTCTTGGGTGGCCAGGTGCATTGTCAATAAGCAGTAATATTTTGAAGGGAATCTTTCTGAGCCATAGGTCTCAACAGTGGGCTTAAAATTTTCAGTAAACCATGTTATCAATAAATGTGCTGACACCTGGGCTTTGTTGCTTTATTTATGGAGCACAGGCAGAATAGATTTAGCCTAATTCTTTTTTTTTTAAAGATTTTATTTATTTATTTGAGAGAGAGAATGAGACAGAGAGAGAGAGCACGTGAGAGGGGGGAGGGTCAGAGGGAGAAGCAGACTCCCTGCTGAGCAGGGAGCCTAATGCGGGACTCGATCCCTGGACTCCAGGACCATGACCTGAGCTGAAGGCAGTTGCTTAAACAACTGAGCCACCCAGGCTCCCCTAGCCTAATTCTTAAGGGCCTTAGGTTTTTCAGAGGGGTAAATGAGCACTGGTTTCAACTTCAAGGAACCAGCTGCATTAGCCCCTAACAAGAGAATCAGCCTGTTCTTGGAAGCTTTGAAGCCAGGCATTGACTTCTCCTCTCTAGCTGTGAAAGTCCCAGATGGCATCTTCTTCCAATAGACTGTTCTTCCATTACATTGAAAATCTGTTGTTGATTTTAGCCACCTTCATTAATTCTCTTAGCTAGATCTTCTGGATAACTTGCTGCAGCTTCTACATCGGCACTTGCTGCTTCCCCTTGTACTTTTATGTTATGGAGATGGCTTCTTTCCTTAAACCTCACAAACCAACCTCTGCTGGCTTCAGACTTTGCTTCTGCAGCTTCCTCACCTCTCTCAGCCTTTATGGAACTGGAGAGAGTTAGGGCCTTGCTGTGAATTAGGCTTTGGCTTAAGTGAATGTTGTGGCTGGTTTGATCTTCTATCCAAACCATTAACACTTTCTCTGTATCAGCAATAAGGCTGTTTCCCTTTCTTATCATTCATGTGTTCACTGGAGTAGCACTTTACCTTTCCTTCAAGAACTTCTCCTTTGCATCCACAACTTGGCTAACTGGTACAGGAAGCCTAGCTTTTGGCCTGTCTCAGCTTTTGATGTGCCTTCCTAGCTAAGTGCTGTTGTTTCTAGCTTTTGATTTAAAGTGAGAAATGAGTGATATCTTTTCACTTGAACACTTAGAGGTCATTGTAGGGCTATTCATTGGCCTCATTTCAATATTGTTGTGTCTCAGGGACTAGAGAGGCCCGAGGACAGGGAGATGGGGGATCAGCTCATTGTTGGAGCAGTCAGAACACATACGACATTTATGGATTAAGTTCATTGTCTTATATGGCCGTGGCACCCCAAAATAATTGCAATAGTAACATCAAAGATCACTGATCACAGATCACCGTAACAAACATAATAATACTGAAAAATTTAGAAATAGTGTGAGAATTACCAAAATGTGACCCAGAGACATAAAGTGAGCAAATGCTGTTGGAAAAATGGCACCTGTAGACTTGCTCTATGGTGTTGCCACAAGCCTTCAATTGGTAAAAAAAAACCAGTATCTCTGAAGTGCAGAAATTGAAGCAAAGTACAACAAAGTTTACCTGTACTTGATGAACAAATTCTGTCTGCCTAGGGAAATGATACTGTGTCAGTTGGAAAGAAAACTCTCCCTCTTTCAAGTAAATAGTAATTGCATAATATAATGCTTTCACTGAAACCTTGGTGCAAAAATACAGGTTGATTTTTTGGAGTGACGGAACTTGGAAAAACTTGGCCTGTGCAAGGGGAAAGGCCACAAGTTCTGAGCTAGGCCTAACAATTATGTCTGAAGCGAGGAAATGAAGTATTTACATCAGGACCAACCCTTTTTGCCTTTTAAAGGGAACAGCAAGGCAGGCTGGCAGAGGGCAGGCCTGAAACAAATACCTTGTCTATTGAGTGCAGCATCTTTCTGAGCTCCTTTTTCCTTTTTTTTTTTTTTTTTAAAGATTTTATTTATTAATTTGACAGAGAGAGACAGCAAGAGCAGGAACACAAGCAGGGGGAGTGGGAGAGGGAGAAGCAGGCTTCCCACAGAGCAGGGAGCCAGATGTGGGGCTCGATCCCAGGACCCTGGGATCACAACTGGAACCGAAGGCAGACGCTTAACGACTGAGCCACCCAGGTGCCCCTCATTTTTCCTTTAGATCAGAATTAGGTTTTGGGGCCCGAGCCAGGCTAATCAATAAATGAAGTGGGTGTTGCTTTATGTCCTCTGTTACTCATCTAGGATCTTCTTCACATATTCCCCAAAGGCTGACACTCCATTAACAAACGACCCGTCCTTTGTTCCATAATAATTTTGTAATACAAAAACCAAAATAATGAACATAAAACACATAACATGGTGTGTGTCACATAGAAAATATTCAGTGTTGACCAGTAATGATGATTATTCTGCTGTTGTGAAAGTTTCTGCACAAAACAGGACGTTAGAAATGTCACATCATTTCCTTTAGATAAAATTAAATTTAGTCTGAAGTCGCCTGTATGCTGGTTGGCAGGAAATCTACTCTCAGTCATTATTAGACTACCCCCATCTCAATCTGTGGGGCCTAATAGAGAAAAAAAACTAATTGTCTAAGCACAAATGTCTACTTGATGTTAGGGTCTCTGGGCATGTCTGCTCTGCTTGGTCCTGCAGACTCTGGAGCATGCCCTGAGGCCAAAGGCCCAGACTCCTGCAGGATCATACTTAGTGCCTCTCCACTGAGGTCCTGCACGCTCTCCTTTGTGTGAGGGGTGGACTCGGGCCCAGTCCTGTGAGAGCTTCTCAGAAGCTGTCCTGGTGTTGGGGTTTCCCTCTCTCCTGCTGTTTTCTTCTCTCTTCTTTATCCCCATGTCATGTTTGCAAAGGTTCTTTCCCTTCACCGTACAGTAGGATTGCCAGATTTAGCAAAAAACAATACAGGAGAAGTCACCCAGTTAAATTTGGATTTCAGCTAAACAATGAATAACTTTTTAGCATAAGTGTGCCCCTAGCAATGCTTGGGGCATATTTACACTAAAAACATGGTTACTTATCTGCAATTCACATTTAACCGGGCACCCTCTATTTCTCCTGCAGCTCTACCCTAAGATCTCCTGTGTTTGAAAAACCCAGAAATATAAGTTGTGTGTAGGATTGTGTCTTTTCAGTGCATATCTTCAGTGAGGTAGATAGAAAAGTCTGGATCAACTTAAAAGGTGTAGGGAAAAAACTCAGCATGGACAAACACAAAATACATCCCTAAGTAATCCTCTTACGCTCATCATTATGTTCACCATCTTCATCATTGCCCATGGTGAGTTGCTGCTTAAGAGTCAATCCCCCTGGGGAAGGCAATATTAATGGATCCTTTCCTGAGTATAGTTTTTTTTTTTTTTTTTTAAGATTTTGTTTATTTATTTGACAGAGAGAGACACAGCGAGAGAGTGAACACAAGCAGGGGGAGTGGGAGAGGGAGAAGCAGGCTTCCCGCGGAGCAGGGAGCCCGAAGCGGGGCTCGATCCCAGGACCCTGGGATCATGACCTGAGCCGAAGGCAGACGCTTAACGACTGAGCCACCCAGGCACCACCTCCTGAGTATAGTTTTAATTAAGATAAAGGAGAAGGAGAAATGAGCAGGCACAGGAAGTCTGCAAGCTGGGAAACTGGAACAGGAAGCGAGGGGAAGAGGCACAGAGAGCTTAGGGTCATGAGGGCAACTTCACACCTCACACCTTCACTGGCTGGCCTGATGCGGGGCATTATGGGTAGCATACAATGGTGGAACGAACACTGACCTGATTCTATTCAACTTCCAGCGCTGCCACTACCACCACCAAGCTGTGTAGCCTGGGCAAGTCACTTGACTTGTCTCTGCAGCTGAGACCTCTCTCGTGAGAGTCAAGCCCAGATGTACTCTTGAATGCTTTATAGGTGCCCCAGAGTTGACATTTGCAAATGCAAACTCATCCTCTTCCTCTCCAGACCTGCCCTTTGGGTGTTCTCTGTGTTAGTGCCATGACACCAGCATCTGCCCAGGCGTCGAGGCAGGACACCCACCCATCATCCTAGACCTGGCAGGGAAGAATTATCCCTAGTGGTTGCCAGAATGGGTCAGGCTCGTCTGTCTGGCTAGGCATGTATCTCCCACCCCTTTCAGTGCTATCAAAAGTGAGGACCTTCTCAGACAGGAGATATCTTTTCCAAGAGGACAAAGTCACTCTGAGGTGGCCAGAGAAAACAGGACATGTCTCTTCTGTACATTGGAGAGAAAATTGAATTAGATGCAGTCCTGTACCTTTTATAATGACTTTGTGATAATCCACTTTACCTTTTTCTTTTTTTTCCCCAAACATTAAGGATTTTTTTAAAATTGAGGAATAATTGATGTATAACATTATATTAGCTTCAGGTGTACAATGTAATGCTTTGATATTTATATATATTCTGAAATGATCACCACAGTAAGTCTAGTTAATATTCAATCTTCCTTTTCTTGAAGTGACTTTAATGAGTCTCTGTTCCTATCTATTAAAAGAGCTTAATAAACAGAAAATCACTTTACTTTCTTTTTCTCAATGGACATATTTTCCAGGAGATGTGGAATAAAATTAGGGAGGCAGGGCATATACTAGGGTCTACATCCTGGGAAACTTCTTGTGTTTTTTTAGAATCAAAAATACATGTTAGAATATACCACAGTGGCAATTTCATCAATAATACCCCAACCATCAGAGAGTTATTTTAAATGAATCCATTGAGATTAGAGTCTAACAGAACAAGGTAAGAAGGCACCTGAAAATAATTAACTAATATTCTCTACTCTTGAAATAGCTTCTCTTCCCCAGGAGAGAGGAAAGAAGCCAATAATAGGGGAATGGATGAGAAAGCACAATACTACTTTGCAGTTCCTGCTTGGAAAGATTAAAAAAAAAAATCATTCATAATCACATGCTCTTTTCTAGTTGTTTCATGGTAAGGATATGGCAAAAGGATGGGAGGAAGAGCAGAGTCCTTAGCCATGTTTGAAAAATGGTTAAATTGTTGGGAAGAGGGGGAAAATCTCATTTTAATGATCCCAGAGAAATACAGCCTAAGTGAAATCATGTCATGGTGGTTTTGAATTATTCCAGCCCAGTCAATGGAGAGGTTCAAATAGAAGCAATTAGGTTAATTTATTACAAAATCACCTTAGGGGGGGAATACACACACACACACACACACTACTTTATATTTTATATATTTATGTATATGAGGTGTTATCTGTTTAAAATATATATTGCTGGCACTTAAAATATAAAGTTTGACACTCTTCAAACAAAAATCAGATTCAGAATTAAGTGTGTATCTTCAGCCAACTGTGATAGGCAACTCATAAACATGATAGGATTTGAATGTAGAAGGCAGGTGTTTTCTGTCTTTTCAGTTCCACAAAAATCCAGTCTGTGTGTATATTTGTGTGTGTACATGCTTATGATTCCTTCCTTTATAGTTTGTAATCATCCCACTCTACTTGTGCCTCTCAGATCTTTAGCCAGAAAAATAGTCTGGAGCTGATAACTGCCATTCCAATACTGGGTCGTAGCCAGAAATTGTTAGTGAGTTTAATAAAGGTGTACCTTAAGATACTGTTTATTGAGTGTCTACTAAGTTCTAAGTACCTTCTTTATGACAATCTGCTAGTTCAGAATTTTATCTACTTTATAGGCTAGGCATAAGGTTAAGTCACGTACTCAGGATCACATTTTTAATTTAATTTATTTTAATTCCAGTATAGTTAACATACAGTGTTTATATTAGTTTCAGGCATACGGTGTAGTGATTCAACAATTCTGTATATTGCTCAGTGCTCATCATGATAAGTGCACTCCTTAATCCTCTTCACCTATTTCACCCATTCCCCCACCCAATTCCCCTTGGTAACTATCAGTTTGTCTCTATAGTTAAGAGTCTGTTTTTTGGTTTGTCTCTTTTTTCCTTTGTTTGTTTTGGTTCTTAAACTCCACATGAGTGAAATCATATGGTATTTGTTTGTCTTTCTCTGACTGACTCATTTCACTTAGCATAATACACTCTAGATCCATCAATGTTATTGCAAATGGCAAGATTTCATTCTTTTTTATGGTTTAGTAATATTCCATTGTGCATGTGTGTGTGTGTGTGTGTGTGTGTGGTCACATTTGATCTCCAAGTATCTAAGCCAGAATTCAACTGCTTAGTGCCAAACTTGAAAGCCCATGATCTTTCCATGCCAAATGATGACATACATAAGTGGTTAGGAGCAAGGACTCTGGAGCCTGACTCAGTTTGAATCCTGCTTCTACTGCTTTTTAATTTGGGCAAATTACCTAACCTCTGTGTTCAGTTTCCTTCTCTGTAAAATGCAAATAATATTATTAAACTACTTAATAAGGTTGTTGAGAGGATTAAATGATTATATATATATATTATAGTGCTTACCCCATCCATTGTAAGACCCCAGTTACCCTTGGTTGCTGTCATGACTGTTATTCTTACTTTAGCAGGGGATTCCAACTTGGACTCTCATGTGCTGGGAGATGCTAGTTTACCACCAGTTGCTCCAGGGGCTGGTTGGTTTCCAATTAGTGGCAACTCTTCCACCCCCCCCCTTTATGCACTCGCTTCTAAATGGGGAATTCCCTGGGGTATATGGTTGCTCGTCAAACTCAGTCAGGATTTCTCCCAAATGCTTTTTTAGGCTCCAGAGAACTGACAAGCCCATGTTTACTTTCCAGATTATTTGGGAAAACCTGTGAACCTGGTGAGGGTAGGATGGCTTTTCACTTAGTGTCACCTCATCCAAAATCATAGATATATTTTCCTTCTGGGAAATATAACTTACTTGATTCTAGGGTCCAAAATACAACTTTCTCCCAATGCCTCCCACCACGGTGCCTGAGTGAGGGGCTTGCCACCTCAGAATGAGGCCATAAAGATGCAATTATCCTTCTCCACAGAGTTGACTCTACCAGGTTCATTTACAAAGTCACTCAGCTGTGACTTGGCCACTTAAATAACCCTGTTGCCTAAAGATACCCCTTGCTGCAGCCATTTACCTCCAAGAATCATGTTCATGTAACAGAGAAACACAAATAGAAGCACGTTCTGCACCAGCAGTGTTATTACAGAGGCACATTTTGTCAGTTGTAAATTATATCAGGTCTTGGGTGGGAGGTAGTCAACAATTCTATATTCTGTGAAAGGATTTTATGAGGAATATTAGACCCTCCTAATTTGGAAGTCTCATATACTAGTTGTATTTTGTTCTGGCAGATTTTAGAAGCAAACAATTCTCTGGATGCCTAAAAGTAATGCCTAGGTTTCTGTTTTTACATATTTAAGCTTTGCATTTAGATACAATTCAAGCATTCCAGAGTGTTAACGGTGTTTACAAAGGAAACTGCCAGAGGCAAATTCAGGCAGTTCCTTAAATTAATAACGCTTTTGTTCACAGTCCAATTTTTCCTTCCAGTTCTGCTAGAGCCAATGTTCATCTTCTCCATTTATTCAGGGGATAATGATGACAATTTCCATTTACACATTGCATTTCATCTGGAAGGCTCTCTCTCTCTCTCTCACACACCCACACAAGATATTACTGTCTGTCACTTTCTGCATGGTAACAGAAGAGGCAAACTGCATGATCACAATCATTGGTCAGTGAGGAGAAGAGAAGCCCCAAAGCAAATACTGAAAGAAAAGAGGCCGAAAGAAAGGCAAGATGGGCAGAAGAAATTCAACACGTTGCCATGTTTGCTTAGAAGAAGAAGGGTCTGGCTTCAGAAGCAGAATGTTTTTCTGGTAACCACGCCTGCACCTTTTAGGAATAAATAGTATGGTCAAGGGAATGGTTTAAGTCCTTGACCTATCACTTCCTTGTTGGGTGTCCTTCGGCAAATCGTGACCTCTTTGAGACTTGGTTGTTGCATCTATTAAGGGGGCATATTAATTTCTACTTTCCAAGATTGTATATGTTGAATATATATAAAGATGTTATAAGCAAATGATCACCAATATTTACTATTTCTGATTATTATCAGTGTTGCTGTAGTTATTATAGTCACTACACTCTATACAGTTGCATCTGACAGGTGCTGTAGCCTTTCAAGGGGCCATGCATGTTCTGCCTGGCTCCACCTGCCTGAGATTTAGTTGCACCAATGGAGACAATCTTGAGCTTTATCCAAAAGAGGGAAGGATTTTATCACCCAAAGGCCTAAGTTATAATGCCCTCTCGTGGGCCAAGGAGAATACCTGGTGTTCCATTAGCATGAGCTCTAACACAACTATTTTATTTATTTATTTATTTATTTATTTATTTATTTATTTTAAAGATTTTATTTATTTATTTGAGACAGAGAGAATGAGAGAGAGAGAGAGAGCACATGAGAGGGGGGAGGGTCAGAGGGAGAAGCAGGCTCTCTGCCGAGCAGGGAGCCTGATGCGGGACTCGATCCCGGGACTCCAGGATCATGACCTGAGCCGAAGGCAGTCGCTTAACCAAATGAGCCACCCAGGCGCCCTAACACAACTATTTTAGACACAAATTTTATTGTACATAAAAGTTATCTGGAGGATTTTTAACAATACAGATTGCAGAGCCCTGTCCTGGAGTTTCTGATACAGTAGGTTCAGAATTATTCAATCTAATAATTTGCATTTCTAAATAGTTCCCAGGTGGTGCTGATGCTTCTGGTCTGGGGACCACACTTTGAGAACCCCTGCACATCCAGTAGCTAATTATCATTTGGAAGCCATGGAGAGCCTAATCTCCAGAGAGTGTTTTGTATTTGGGGCTCAGAGGGTCCAGAAGAAGGTGGGGGCATTAAAGGTGAAGTCAGGGATAGGTTGAATACCTGCAGAAGGTGAAGGTTGAACGCTAGGACAGGCCTCGAGACCCCATGCACCTAGTTCACAGCACGGCCTGGCACTCTTTTGGGTAAGTTTCTTTCCTTTCTCCTCTCTCTCCCGGCTCCTTCTCTCTTGAATGACTCTTACCCCTGTGGGTTTTCTCTTCTTCCCACCAAGTCACCTCCAGATTGGCCTGATGAAGAGACATGGAAAGAGTGTTTCAGGTGGTAGAAACAGCATGCATCATGGCCTGGAAGTTGGATTTGAGGACCTAAAAGCAACTCAAATTGTCTGGAGCCTAGGGTACAATGAGATTCAAGCTTGGGAGAGTGTTGGGGCACCAGAGCAGAAGTCAGGTCAGGAATTGGGCCCGCTCCTAAATACTATGGGAAGCTACTGCAGGGTATTAATCAAGGGAATGACACTAGTTGATCTGTAATTTCAAGGACACTGTGGGAAATGGACTGGAGGAGCCAGAGCCAGATGGGGAGATGAGAGAAGTGGCTCTTGTAGGTGTCTGGGCATGAGGCTGTGGTGGCCTGGACCAGGGTGAAGCCAGGCAGGAAGGGAGAGACTGGTTGTGTCCCTATTTATCTGTAACAAAGTTCTTGAACCATTTCTGTCATTTATTCCAGGAGTTTCTTCCAGTGGCTCCCATACTTGAATATCCTTCAGAATCACCTGGTGGGCTTCTGCAAACACCGCCATCTGCATTTCTGTTTCAGTGTGTAGGGGTGAGGCCCGAGAATTCCCATTTCTAACAAGCTTCCAGGGGATGCTGATTGATGCTGCTGGTCCCAGGACCACATTTTGAGAACCACTGATTTATTCCTGCCTTTTTGTGAAGAGGATAACAACCTTGGGCCTCTCCAGCTGATAGAGTTCTCAGCCCTTGGTAACCAGCATCCTGGTGTTTAAGTAAAACATTGAATCTGCTCGCTAAGATCCTGCTCCTCAGGATCTGCATTAGCTCACCAAGCTGTCTCAGGCTCAACTAATTTGTCTTCACGAACCACTAGCCTTGCCCTGACTTTTCCAACAACTGCTTTGTCTGAGGCTTCACTCGGCTTCTATAGGAAGTGTAGCCTGCTCATCCCCAAGTAACTCCAATTAACTCTCTTGGAGTTGACTCCCTGAGTGAATGACTTGAATAACTCAGCATGACTGTAATGTTTTATTTATTTAAAGATTCTGAACTCTTCTACCCCACAATCCTACGGTAAGCAAGGACAAACCAAAAAAACAGTTATGAGTTAAATAATGTTTCTTTATTCTAGGAGTTGCTCCTTTGTTCTCTGACTCTTCATATTCCTTTAACTCTCACAGATGGCCAGGCTTTCGTGATTTTAATTTTAGCAAGGGCCCTCCTGCCCCATGCAGGATCCCATTAAACATGCTTTGATGATGGGCATAGAAAGTAAAAATTAACTGCACGGTTGCCTTCCTGATCTGTTATTAACCGGCTGTCCTGACTTTGGAAGCATTAGCAAAGTATGCATCGGTCAGGGCCTTGGTTGTCTGTTTCTTCCTTTTTTTCCTTCTACATCCAATCCTTCCAGGCTAGGTTTTTTGCAACTTGAAATTTCTTGTCACAGAATTAGTGTGGTTACCACATCGACTACAGTGAACACACATGCTTCCCACGTGCCCTCCAGAGATGTGAAGGCTTTCGGGGTCCCTGCTGTACCTTTGGCTCTGGTAGGATCAAGCACCTTGGCCACATAGTGACTTTAGGACATGAGAGCGGATTCCTCAAAGTGCTCCTCTGGCATTGATTAAAAGGTGAGGGAGAAGGGAGGAAGGGAGGGAGGGGAGAGAGCCACAGAGGAAAAGAAAATGTTAGTGCTGCTTTGTGCTGTGAGGCTTCCATGTCACTGAGGGGAGAAGACCAGGATTCCAGAGAGAAGTGATTGAGGAGGAGACGTGGGGGAAGGTGAGTTCAGACCTGAGCCTGAGAAAACCTCACACCACCCATTATAGTGCTGAGGGGTAGTTAGGAAGGAAATGACTGAGAGGTTAGGGAGGGGAAGTTATTTTATATCGGGGAGAAGCCTAGGCTTAAGAGGACTTCTTTGAGGCATCACTCACTGTGCAATATGTTGGCGTATTCCCTCAAGTGGGGTTTATAAAACAAATTACTTCGAGTGAATCTAGTTTTCCCATTGATTTCATTATTAAAATTATTTTACAATGTGATTTTATGGTATACTTAAATATGTATTTATACCATATATGTATATTTACACTGTAATGTAAACATATTTATAAATGATTCTAAATTACAGAAATTATTTTTATGAGTTATATAAATCATTCTAATGAACAAAGTAAGAACTTTTGATGAGGGAAGGGATCAAGTTGATGGCTGGGCATTTTAAACAATTGGGTGGAATTTTACTTTGCACGTTTCCCTAATCTTTGTTCCTACAGTCTGATCCCTTACTGAGAGGATCCATCCTTCCTATCTATAATTGATTGAGGTTATTTATTTTATACTTAGAAGCCCCCTCTTCCCATATTCACATTGAGCATTTACAATGCTCAAATGTACTCTGCTAATCTTTTGTCTAATTCGAGTATAGAATACATATTTTTTAATTAATTTGGATTCCACAAGCTTGGAACTTGTGAATTTTTAGATAGGGTCATTTTAAAAGAAATAAAATTCACTTAAAAATTCATTGAAATAGGGCTGTGAAATGTTTGTCTACTTAAGAGAACAAAATGGCTTTAAGAACTTTGGAAACACCATTAAAAAAAATTAATTGCAACTTAAGGCAATATCACTACACGTCAGGCTGAATATTTGCTGTGCTCATCAAAAGTACTTCCTATAAGTGTCGAGAAACTACCTACCTCACCTTTAGTCTAGGTTGAATTACCTAGACTCTTTGAAGGTGAGAAAAGCATATTAAAGTGATTTTTTTTCCTGCCATGGATTCAGTGTGGCTTTTTTCCATTGTGTCTGAGTTAGATCTGACTGTATGACAATATTCAGTAGTCCTAGTTTACAATACTACACTTTACCAATAGGTGTCACTGTCTAACACATGATCTCTTCAAACAAAAAAATTCTTATGTATGGATTTCGAGGTTCTGTAATCCTGATTAATTCTGTAGTTTATCGGGATGGAAGGGTAGAAACTTTGAGCCTTAAGTTTCTGTAAAGCAAGGACTCCAGAGGCTGGTGGGAGCAGAGGAAGGAGCGTTTTAGCTATTTCAGGGAGAAGTTACGAGAGGACAGAGTTCTTAAGCTCTCCAGCATTCAGAGATCTGTCAAGGGGCGGATGACCCAAGTGCCTTTTAGTGATTGCTTGTTGAGGCTTGCTTTATTTATTTATTTCTCACTTAGCCACGGCCTTCCAGTAATACTGGACGGTCTGTTAATTCAAAGTCTGTTCAGGGTTCTGAAAGGTTTTTGTCCTGCTACACACAACTAAGTCAGGATATCCTGACACAAGACTTTCATCTTTGTCAAATACCGGTGGTGAGGTAGACATATGTTATGTGATGATTATGGAGTTGGCCTTGAGCGCTTGACACTTACAGACAACATTTAGGAATTAGAAAGAGAGCAGGGAATCACTGTTGGATCAAATTCTCTGCCCGAAGACTTGAAGGCCTAAGTAGACTTCCTTCTCCATGATATAAGAAGAAAGTGGCATTTCCACAGTTTCAGTGAACCTTCTGGAAGATTCATTTTTTCTTGAGCTGCTTTTTTGAAAAAAAAAATTATTATGGAAGTTTTGGGCATATACAAAATTAGGGAAAATAGTATGATAAGCCTCCATATGCCTCTCGCCCAGGTCCAAGTATTATCAGCACGTGGCCAGTCCTGTTTCATCTACACTGACTCTCCTATGCCTTACTACTACCTATTGGATAATTTTGAGGTAAATACTAGATATAATATTACCTCATCCCTAAATATTTCAGTATATATCTCTGAGAGACAAGACACTGTTTTTTAAATCATTGTTAGAGCCAAAAAACACAACCCCCTTAACACTATTTCTTCTTAAAAAACAAAACAAGACAAAACAAAACCCTAAAGAACACTTATTTGTTTTTCACTAAGATTTTATCTTGAAGATGCAACTAAACTGTCACCACTCCCACCCCAACTTGAAGAAGGGTTAGTGCAGTGGAATATTATAAAGCGGATATGGAGAGCTTGAAGGATTGGGACCAACATTAACTGACAAAAATCAACTTCCATCTAAATTATAAAAATGCTTACATTAAACAAAAGGGGGGAAAAGGGGACCATGGGGGTTTCAGATTGAGCAAGATCCTCACATTTCATCTAATACATGTAATCCTGGAGGGAGTGTACCACAATGGAAACGGGATTACTATAACACAAAACTTCCACTGCGGCACACTGTCCACAGGGGTTTTCAAGCCCACCCCCATCACCCAGTGCTTCCAACTCAGCTATTTCTGGGCCTGTTGGGTCTGCCCACAGGGGAGCATGTAGATCTTTTCTTTCATCCAGTCTTTGTTTTAAGACAAAGGGGAATGTCTGGGGGTACGCCTGGGGATCAGCTCCGTAAACAAGGCCGCTGAGGTCTGCCAAGTTATGGATAAAATCAACCAACTGACTGACACCATATGTGATAGAGAGTCTCTTCAGATGATCTTCATAATTTTACAAATGCTCAATGCCTTCATTCACAGAGTCATGGTCAGCCTAAGTTCTGCCTTCTGGCCTCTTGGTAGGCTGTACCAGCAAAATGGTGTAAGATGTGGCCCCAAACTCTCTTGTTGTTGATCCTTCCTATGGCACCAGTGCAATACTATTTCTTTGATATCATTAAATATGCTTTCAGTATTCACTAAGTTTACCTTATTGTTCCATAACATTTAAAAAATTGATTTATTAAAGTCCACGCCTGCATCGCACTTGGTGTTTCCTAAAATTCTTTAACTCTGCAACCTTTCTCCTCCCTCCATTTCTTTTTTTTTTTTTTAAGATTTTATTTATTTATTTGAAGAGAGAGACACAGCGAGAGAGGGAACACAAGCAGGGGGAGTGGCAGAGGGAGAAGCAGGCTTCCCGCCGAGCAGGGAGCCCGATGCGGGGCTCGATCCCAGGACCCGGGGATCACGACCTGAGCTGAAGGCAGACGCCTAATGACTGAGCCACCCAGGCGCCCCCCTCCATTTCTTTTTTAATGCATTTATTTGTTGAAGAAACTGGATTTTGTGCCCCATAGCATATTTTACACTCTGGGATTGGCTGATTGCATCCCTGTGGTGTCATTTGGCATGTTCATCTGTTATATCTAGATGCTTGATCATATTCAAGTTCAATTTTTTGGTAGAACATTTCATAAGTGATGCTGTAGACTCAGAGGCATGTGATGCTAGACATACTGTCTTTTCATTGTCTTGTATTTTATCTTATTTTATTGTTTGGAATGTTAAGATTGACCAGAAGTTTCAGATCTTGTCAGCCTGATCCGTGCATCTTTCCTCAGATGGCTTTAGCAACTCTGGATGACCATTGTCTAGAGCTATTATTTCATTAGGGGCTACAAAGCTACAAAATAGAGATACTCGAATTCAGTCATTCCTTCTGTAATTACTAAGTGGAATTCTTCTATAAGGAATCATATTTTTTGTCAATTATTTGATTACACTGTAATATAGTTAATACAGGAAAGGTAGGATAATTTTCACCCCTTTGTCAAATTTTATAATGAGAAGCTGGTGCCCTAACGAACCTTCAAATGGAACCAATGATGTTTTTATTTTTTCTCTTCTTCTTCTTTTTTTTTTTTAAAGATTTTATTTATGTATTCATGAGAGACAGAGAGAGAGAGAGACAGAGGGAGAAGCAGGCTCCCAAGGAGCAGGGAGCCTGATGTGGGACTCGATCCCAGGACCCTGGGATCATGACCTGAGCTGAAGGCAGACGCTTAACCATCTGAGCCACCCAGGCGCCCCCAATGATGTTTTTAAAAAATATATCGCTATGACCGCATAGATTTTTTTTTTACTTGGTGTGACATGTATTGTATGTTTGTGTTTTTTTTTTTTTTATTATTTGAATATAGTTGACACACAATCTTCTGTTAGTTTTAGTGTACAAGACAAGAAATAACAAGTATTGGGGAGGATGTGGAGAAAAAGGGACCCTGGTACACCGTTGGAGGGAATGTAAATTGTTATAGCCACTGTGGAAAACAGTATGACCTCAGAGTTTTTTTAAAGATGTATTTGATGTGTTTTTATCAAATTTTATCAAACTAGTAGAGTTACACTTTTTGATGCACAAACTATATCATCGTTGGCCAGTGGGAGGCCCTTTAACTTGGCTCCTATTTATTATCTCTTCACATGACCCCCGTGAATGTGGATAGCCTCTTTGCTTTCTGGTATGACAGGATGTTCTAGGCTTATATAAGCTTATTGCACCAGACCCGAAATCAGTCATCTCTCCAAGCATTTCAGGATTTTTTTTTTTTTTTTTGGTGGAAATGGTATTTAGAAACCACAATCTGGACACTAGGGGCACTCCTTGTCCCTGAGTTAGTTATTGCTTCTAGACTTTTTGTGTGAACAGAGTCAGGTAATAATTTTTTTTAAGTAAATTATATCATGAGTATATTTTGACTTTTGATTCAAATGCAAGTCTACAAACGTCATTGACCTGTATTTCCCTTAACCATATTTCAGGATTTTATAAGATTCAGCTTAGGGAAAATTGAGTTTATGATATTTAGTTTGAATTTAATGAGATCTATTTATGTGATTTTTCAGTCACTTTTGTGCAGTTAAGCCATTGCTTGCCATCAGTGTATGAACTACTTCTCTGGTTCCTGGAAGGAGAAACAGGGATACTAGAGTAAAAACTAGGTGTGCAATGTGTGGAACTGGAAGCTGATCTCTGGAAAATTCTTTCAGTCATCAGACGTGTTTAATTGTTAGTGGAGAATTCTGTTCTCATCAATACTTCCTTAAAATGGAAGTGCTCTGCCGTTGGGGAACATATTTGATAATGTATACAAATGATAGTATAAGCAAATTAAAAAGCAGCATACATTTAAAAATTTATGGTAAGCATACAAAATAGAACTTATCAAAATTCCTGTGTTTGTAGGGCACAAACTTATGACAGAACTACAAACAATAAGAACATTTTTGTAACATTGCATAGTTTATGCATTCCAGTTATCAATAATAAAAAATTTTGACCCTAGAGAATATTAAATTATCTTTCTATTCTCATTACAAAAAATTGATATTAGGAAGTGTTCTCATATAAAGAGATTGATGAAAAAATTACAACTAATACTATAAAGAAGGTAAATATTATAAAAGTATCTTAAGTAGTTAATTAATAAGGATTTGCTTTTTTTTTTCAGATTCAGATAGTTGAGTATTTGTCAGCTATTTAAACTTTTTTTTTGTGATTTCTCTTCTTGATATAAACAAATATGCACTTCCATGCCTAATTTTATATTTTTTATTATATATTGTTATTTTTTTTAAGTAAGCCCCTCAAATTATAGAGACCTCAGACCCCACAAAATCTGGAGCTGCCAGGTGCTGGTTATTCTTTCTTTCCTTATCCTCCCCTCCTCTTAAAATTAAAAAAAAAATTCAAGTATAATTAGCATATAGTGTTATATCAGTTTCAAGTGTATAATATAATGATTCAACACTTCTATACATTACTCAGTGCTCATCATAAGAAGTGTGCTCTTAATCCCCTTCACTTATTTCATCTACCCACCCACCCCCAGGCAACCACCACTTTGTTCTCTATATTAAGAGTCTGTTTTCTTTTTTCATTTGTCTCTTTTTTTGTTGTTTTTCATTGTTTTGTTTCTTAAATTCTACCTATAAGTGAAATCATATGGTATTTGTCTTTCTGTGACTATTTCACTTAGTGTTATACCCTCTGTTGTTGCAAATGGCAAGATTTCATTCTTTTTATGGCTGAGTAATATTCCATTATATATATACCCCTCTTCTTTACCCATTCATTTATGGATAGACACTGGGTTGCTTTCATATCTTGGCTATTGTAAATACTGGTGCAATAAACATAGGGGTGCATATATCTTTTTGAATTAGCATTTTGATTTTCTCTGGGTTGTTCTTTATTTAGCCTCTCCTAATTTTAGCATTTCTCTGTCTGTTCTGTGCCCTGGGACCCGTAGATTACCTTAGCTGGGCTTATGTGCTGTGCTTTTTGACTTCTAGATGGGTTTAAGCAGAGAGGTAGCAGCTAGAGTTGAAAAGGAAAGAAAAAAGTTGGGATATCTATTTCTTTCACTTTTTTCTTGTCTCTCACCATTGTTGGAACAGTGAATGTGCCTCCTGAAGGCATTGAGACTACTTGGTGGAAAGCTTTTGCTCTGTGGTTTCAGCTCTTTTGGGGCTGTGGTAACACCATTTTCTTCCTTTTCCCCTTTAGGCCTTGAGTGTAATGACTTTCTCCACTATGCTTCATCATCCTTGTTGATTTCCTTAATCCTGTTCAAGATTTATTTAAAAAAAATTTTTTTTTTAAATTTTATTTATCAGAGAGAGAAAGATAGAGAGTGAGCATAAGTAGGGGGAGGGACAGTGGGAGAGGGAGAAAGAGAATCCCAAGCAGACCCCACACAGGGCACAGAAACCGACCCGGGGCTTGATCCTACAACCCTGAGATCATGACCCAAGCTGAAATCAAGAGTTGGACGCCCAACCAACTAAGCCACCCAGGTGCCACCCTGTTCAAGATTTAAGTAATAGTTCTCTTGTTAAGTTCTTTCAGTTAAACTTTTTTGAGTGTGCCATTTGTTTTTTGCTGGTGCTGAGATATTGAAGTTAAACCTGAGTTGGGAAGGCCAGGATGGGGAATTAGTCAAAACTTATTGGCTCCTTTTGATACACATGATAGTTCAGCTTGTACTTCCTTTTTTGTCTGAAAGCTGTTCTGTATCTGGACCCTGCTTAGGGCATGGGACCCTTTGCCAAGGCAGGGGTCTCCTGTGCTTAGGTTTTAGGTTTCACTGGGATACCACATATCCACTTTCTCTAAGGGCATGCTTTCTCCCTGGGGGATGTCAACACCCCATAGCTTATGAATGTTTGATTCCCTAAGACATCTGTATTCTACCCTCTCTAGTGTTTAGAATTTTTCCCCTTCTGCTGCTTGCTGCTCACATGGGTAAATCCCTCTCTTCCTTCTTCCTCTAGTACCTTTAGTATAACATCTGCAGCCAGTTTAGGCATTTATTTTATATAAGGAGAGCATATTATTTCAAGTAACTTATGTTTTACATCTTACAAAAACCCCCGGGGCAAGACACTGAGGATCAGAATGAAATGGGTAAAAGGAAAAATATAAGGAGAATCATACAAATTAAAGTTCTGTTATCATGCCCCCAGACCACCTAGATTTGTCACAGGATGTTTATTAGTGTGGTACAGAGTGTTTCCTGAAGCCTACGTGTGGCAGATCTTGGCTTGCTTACTTTCAGATTCATACTCTTTCTCTGCTCTGTTCTGTATGACAAGAAACCATGTTTCTCGGGCCTCTAATATCCCTGTAGGCTTGGCCAATGGGGTACACTGGTATAAAGGAGACGTAAAGAAGGGGAGAAGACTTCTCTCTTCTTTGCTCTTCTTGGCATCTCTGGCAGCATCTCTGAGCCTCCGGGGTGGGTCCAGATCGGCCAGAAAATGTCTCTCTTTATGCCTCCACTGGTAAGGCCCACTATGGTTCCACCTTATACCCAGTGACCTCAGCTTCTGGATTTGGGAACACAGTGTCCTGTCTGTGTTTCTCCAGCCCGAGGGCAGCGGCATCTTGCTCCTGTTGCCAATCTCTGCGATGTCTCATCATCTTCTGTTCAGCTCCTTAGTTTTTTCACCACTGGCTTAATCAGTTCCTTAGATTAAATTCTATCTGTTTGAAATACCTCAAGTGGTTTCTGCTTTCTGACTAAAATCCAAATGACATGTTGTGTTTCTGCCCAATGGGAGAATTTATTTTTAATGAAAACCCCATCTTTGTCAGATTGTTTGTATGTAAAAAAGAGCAATCTCACAATCTAATTTAAGTAAAAGGAGATTTATTGCAAGTATTCACTGCTCATGAAATCCAAGATTTATTTCAAGTACACAGAAAATGAAATCTGTTCTACTCTCTACTCTGGGCAGGCTTAACCCTCAGACGATAGTACAGATAAGTAGATCAAACTAAGGCACAGTTGACTATTTTACTGCAATCTCAGCTCAATTTATACAAGGCTCCAGGAGAAAACCCTTCCCTCTCTTCAGTCCCTGGTTGATTTCAAGCAGTGTTCTTGACAAGGGGGAAAAAACATGGTTATGTAACTACATTATTTGTTATCCACTTAGACTTCAACAGAGACTATGGGAGAAGTAACAGATCAATGGTACCCAGAAGACTCTCCATAATACGGGCTTATGTTAACTCTCAAATTTCAAATTCTTTTGCTTGCTAACTTTATTTTTTTCTATGTAATTAACTCCTTTCATACACCTTCTCAGACCTCTTTTTTCATTTTCTTTTCACTTTATTCTCATGTAACTTTTCTATAATATTATCGTTAGAGTGGGGAAAGAGCCTTGTGTCCAGGACAAAAAGAATGGGTTATGCGCCCTCTTCCATTTGGTCAAACTGTAGCCATAATTGTGAGGTCTCATTTCATTTCATGTAAACATTCTCCAGTTCCCCCCTCGTTAGTTTGGCTATTTCCATAATTGAGGAACTTGACAATGTCCTCAGCTTCATTGACTATCCATATTTTATTTTTAATTGTACCTTCTTCCAATGAAATAGCTTCCTCTTCTGATCTATACTGCTGTCTCAAATTATGTTGTGGAAGGGGTCAGAAGCAGGCAGTTCTAGGGGACTGCAGCAGGAGGAGTCTGTGGTTTTCATTGCTGTTGTCCACCATTAATGTGTCTCTGCTCCCATCTTCCTGCAGTTCTGGCTCTTAGTTTATAAAATCTGATAGAGAAGTAGTAGACAGCCTGGGATCAAACGTATGGGAAAGGGGCTCTTTATTCATCACTCTGCTCTTGTCTCTTAATTTATACCTGGCTGGTAAGAGATTTGATCATGATCTTCATATTTTACCTATTCCCTCCCTCCAAATCATGAGGACTGACTTTTTCCCTCTATACTTTAGGAAGCAAAAATAATGATTCCAACACCAGTCACTGCAACAAGGAAGGGAATCTAGGACTGATTGCCTCTGGGGGGGCTGACCTGTACAGTCCCTGAGCCGATAATGACCACAGTTTGTTTGGATCTGTTTTGAGGTTCTGCAGAAAGATAAAGCTGCTAATCAAAATTACTACTACTAATCATTTATTTGTTGGTCAGCCCATACATGTTAAATAATTGCACAGTCATTAGTACCAAGGTAAGGGCAGTGAGGTCTACTAATGGCTGAATCACAGGTAGCAGGAAAGGCCTGGAAATACCTGCAGTTACTGAACTTTGATAGGGGTCACATGTGGACCAGTGACCCAGGCAGGAGACATTACCAAAGAACAAAGATCTAGGGAAGGTGATCTTCATGACTGTAGCTTTCACTGGGGTGCTACCCTCACATGTCTTTAGATGGAGAACTAGAACCACTCCCCAGGTTATATAAGTCTACATGTACCATGGCAAAATGGCCAGGTAGAACAGCTATCCTCAATATTTATAATGGCAAAGTCAAGCTTGTTTATATAGTAAACAGTTAAGCAGAATGGTCTTTGTTGAGAGATTATGCAGTAATTAGGGTGATATGTGTGTGCACGATATGATTTTCTAAAAAGTATTTGTAAGGGCAGAGGGAATAGAGAGCCTTCCTACCTGAAACTATACAGGGTAAGCCCCTTCCTTACCTACCACACCCAGCCTCAACATTGGGGCAGGACTAAATGTAAATGTAGATCATGGAATTTGGTTGGAAGTCCAGTTATAGATCAGTATAGATGAGCTAGAGAAGAAATGGATTGTGAACCACATTATACTTATGTGTAGAAATAAAGGGACAATTTCCATATATTAAGATACTCTATAGACATATCACTGCCAAGTATTTTGACTGAAAGCAAAGCCTCCTTCAAAATCAGCTGATGCACAGCCCCTCCTCCTCACTAAAAGCCAGCAATTAGAGCGATTTCAGACAGGATCTGAGAATTCTCTTTACTGAGTAACCAAGAATCTAGTACATAATAAAATGGAAACTTAGAGCCTATGAAAATCTTCATGGAACATAAAAAAAAGAAGGGCCAAAGAATATGGAAGCAAAAATCTGAAGTGTATCGGAGCAGAGATACTTTACTTATGACATTACTAAATGTTTCCTTCCACCAGCTTGTTATCAAGCTGAAATTAGACATTACTATCAGATACCCAATGTATAATATTTATAGTTTGTGGTAGATCATGATACATAATTTTACTATCTCCTTTAGCATTGTTTCCTATATGGGTTCAGACATTTGTGATTCATTAGTTTTACTGCCTTCATAAAATCCTGAGTTAAGAAACCCGTCCAGTGTTGCTGAAGATAGAGATCAGTACCAGATGATCTTGAGAGATGTCAGTGAGGAATCTGACTGTCAACGTTCTAAGCCTGGCTTGGGAGCACCCCACAGAAAATGCTATAGTGTAACTTATTTCAGACTGTGTATGTCACAAGTCACATATAGGAATCTAAGGAGAAACAAGTTTCCATTGGAACAAGTGTCTAGAAACAGCTATAAGTTATAGCAAAAGAACTTGATATTTAGGTTTAAAGATGACTGCACATAGAGTTATTTATGCGTAGTGCCTAAAAGAACCTAGCTCAATCACTTCGCGGCTCTGTGACCTTAGACTGGGCATTTAGCCATCTGGGTCCTCAGTTTCCTTGTTTGTAAATGGGGGCGGGTATAATAACTCTTTATGAGTTGTTGTCAGGATTTGATGAGATAGTACTTGAGAAACACTTGGAAAGAGCATTCGATAAATATTAGCTAATATGATTAACTTTTCATGTTGATAATAAATAATTATATCAATAATTATTTTCACTGAAAGAAAGGTTGTATGAAGTTAAAACTCGTGGATATGAGTTTGGAAGCATGGCTTTTAGTCATGACTCTGACAATTGTGCCTCAAGTGAGTTATAGAATTTTAGAGCTGGAATATGGAAGTGATTTTGAGATTATCTTATTGAATTTCCTCAATTTATGTGAAGAAATCGAGGCCAGGATATTCTTGCTCAAGGCCATATAGCAAGATGGTAGCAGTGTGCATTCCATTCTACTGCCCCTCTTAAATGAACTTAACCCTTAGTTTCTTCATGTGGAAGTCAAGGTATTGAACTGTGTTAATTTCACCCCAAATTCAAGTAAAATATAGGTTCTTTTAATGTTCATGTTATTAATGGTTTAAAATATTAATGTATAAATCTGGAAACACAAGTACTCTATAACACAGCAATTTCTCTCCTACGCATATATCCAACAGAAATGTATATGCTAAAAGATACACCCTGGAACATTCATAAAAGCACTATTTGTATTAGCCCTAAACTGGAAATCACCTAAATGGCCATCAACAGTTGAATGGGTAAGTAAACTGGCACATTCACACGATGAGAGATGAGTGACCTACAGTTACCGACAACACTGATGAATCTCACCAGTGTAGTATTGAATGGAAGTTACACACAAAAGAGTTCACATTATGTGGTTCTGTTTATAGAGTCTAAAAATAAGCAAAACAAATGATGTTAGCATTGGGGATGGTGATTATTCTTGTGGGGATAGTAACTGGGAAAGGATACAAAAGGGTTTCTGAGGTGCTGGTAATGTTTTGTTTATTGCTCTGGTTCTGGGTTCTGGCTGCATGTGTGCAGATTGTGACAATGTAGTGAGTTTTGCACCCATGATATGTGTGCTTCTCTGTGGTATGTTATAGTTCAGTAAAAAATGAAATGAACACAGTAAGACACACACAAAAGTTTGAGTGTCACCTGTTGTCAACCACTAATTCAAGTGCTGGGGATAATATACTGAACAAAGGTGACAATATTTCTGCCCTCATGGAGCTTACTTTTAGTGGGGAGTAGAGGAGTCAACGATGTTCAGTGAAGGAAAGCTAATGTTGCCGAAGTGGAGTTGGCCAGGGGTTACTGCATTTATTTGGTAGCTACTTTATGGTTGCCATAGATGTCTTTCAATTTAGAGTTAAACATTTGGTAGGGTATCATCTTTCATTCTGTCTCTGAGACTTTCTTTTAAATACTATTTTTTAAAAATCTGTAATACTTTCTTTTTACTTGTCTGTCTGATGATTTCCAAGTGGTTTTAGACTCATTTTTTGTCAGTCTGTCAATGGGCATGTGCCCATTAAAGTGTTCACTTCTGTTGAAGGAATAGAAACACAGTAAGCTGCTACGGTGTTATATGGGACCTATTAGAGCCATTTAAGTAAGCTCAGCAATGATCTGTTTACAAAGGAAAGACCATTTGCCTTCTAAGATCTATTGCCCATTTAGTGACCTCACTGACAAATGTAACATTATTCAATATTATTGTCGCATGTTTCCAAAGTTGTACTTTAATTGCCTTTCAGACAAAAAGGATGCTTTAATTATTATGCCTAATTGTGCAGAGAGAACAATTGCAAAAACAGGGATCTGCACTGATGTTCTGTTGTGCTTTCATGGAGTAAATGAAGTCCAAGAATCAAAAGAAAAAAATGCTGAGAAACAGATGAAGAACTCTTTGGGAATGCGCAGACTTTTATTGGGACCACATATAAGCACCCTGAGAGAGGCAAAGAAAGATGCTAATTAGAGGGGAAAATACAGTGTGTTTTGCTTGATCACTTCTGATTGTGTCAAAATGTCCCTGTGGACTGAGGGGGTGCATAAAGCCTCTAGCTTGGGTTTTTAATGAGATTTATGCCATTACTTAAAGTTTTATGAGTACTGTATTACTTAAAAGTGGTTCCTTTTATGGGACTTATGGTGGACATCTTTTCAGTGGTTATCTTAGTGCTTTGTTTTCCGGGAATATTTCTTTCTTCTCACCTCAGGCAGAGGTGGGTGTGTGGTCCCCCCATGGGCCATTTTGCACAGTGTGGTTCTGACTACAGGTTACAGTTGATTAGAGGAGGGAAGAGCACACGTTTCAGTCAGAGCACCTTTCCTGGACTGTGGCCACAGTTGATTGATCAAGAGATGGGCATTTGATCCAAGCTTGGCCAATTCTTTCCCCAGGAATTTCCAGTTGGGTCTTAGAGGGAGAAGTTGGTCCCTCTTTGGCTGGTATAGATGTGTGGTTGCTGTTTGTAGATGCCTCCTTCTGTCGTGTGCCACACTCTGTAATGGAAGTGAATGATGCAGGTGCACAGCGGGGAGCAGAAGTGGGAGGTCATTCCAGTCCTTGGTCCCATTCATTCACAGGGCCAAAGAGGCATTCCTGTTGTGGGATTCCATGAGAGCATTAATTACCCTTAAATGGCAGAGTGGTTTCTGTACTTGCTCTCGGCAGCCTTACCCACTACAATCCCCTTACTCTACACTGACTGTTCAGCAGATGATACCATATAGGTTATTACAACGATATATAATTCAGTAAGCCAGCCATACTCCTTTTTGGAATAAAATAAGTTTTAAAAGAATATAATTTATAGAGGAGTAAATAAATATTTTAGAATTCCTAAAATAAGTTTATATTTCATTTTACATTTGGCATTATGTTTCACTGAAGGATGAAGACTAATTATAGAAATCATTCCATTTTAAAAGTTGAAGGGGATCTCCACTCTGGATTTCTTTCTGGCTGAAGAAACTGGGGCCTAGAAACAAACCCAGCCAGACTTTTTGGCTCATCGGTCCTAGTAGGACTTTCTCATTTGGGATAGTAGATTGTACATAGGCCACTACAGAATCTGAGCCTAAAAGCAGAGTGCTAAATTCCTGAGAGAATAGAAGCTAGGGCGATGATGCACAGAGAAGCATTTCTCTGGAATGCAAGGAGAATGGCGTAATGAATTCAATGTCAGGTCCCCAAACACCAGCTTCCATTGTACACCATCTTGTTGTCTGACCCATCTTGTGACTGTGTTTTCACAAAGACTTCAGAAATCTGCATTTTGCATTTTCCACCTCCTCCCCTCCGTCTTCTAAACTTAGAACTCTTCCTTCTCCCCATCATTCTTTAGTTCTCAACTTCCTTGGAGGAATCAGTAGGATAGGACAGAGTGAACAACCTTCTTGGGAAGATAGCTTTGTTATCAGCCATCAGAGAAAGGTGTGATTTGGTGAGACTGCCCACAGGATGTGGACCAGGATGCATTTTGGGAGAATATGTTCTCAAAAGGGAAATAACTCAAGAAATTCTTCATAATGATCTCATCTAGTCAGAAGTGATGGAGAACTAACCAGAAACTTTTGTGGGGTAGCAGAGGACACATATCTGAATTTCTATCTCATTTCTTATGTGGGCAAGTTACCTGACTTCTCTATACCTCACTCAGTTCATCTTTTTTTTTTTTTTTAAGGTTTTATTTATTTATTTGACAGTGAGAGACACAGCGAGAGAGGGAACACAAGCAGGGGGAGTGGGAGAGGGAGAAGCAGGCCTCCCGTGGAGCAGGGAGCCCGATGCGGGGCTCAATCCCAGGACCCTGGGATCATGACCTGAGCTGAAGGCAGACACTTAATGACTGAGCCACCCAGGCGCCCCACTCAGTTCATCTTTTTAAAGGGGAAATGGGCTTATATATACCATTGTTTGGCTTAAATAACAAACTGCCCATGGAGAATTTAGCACCATAAGCATTTCACTATATGTTAGTTATTAAACCTGGGAAAGGATAATTTTTTTAAAAAGGTAAAAATCAAAGATTTCACTTAACTCATTATTGAATGAGTACAACTGGTTCAAAGGGGGAATCCAAAGAACAGAGTCATTTATAGATCAGGAATATTGAAATTAGCTGCTCTAAGCAGTGCCGAGTGTTCCATTGGAGGCACCCAGTAATCTTTTTTGCTTGTGCCAAATTTCCTGACATTGCTGTAATTATTATTAATTCATCCTAGCTGAATTTCCCCATTCATGCCCACTTATCAGGAAGGACTCTACTTTTGACGTATAAATCTCATGTGCCCCAAGCCCACATTTACAACATAAATATTCCTGCCCATTCCAGGTAGATTTTGCAATAGAGTTCCACTATTACAAGTCCACTATTATCAAGCCTTCAATTCTTGGCCATAATTTACCAGCTTGGATTAAAGTCAAAGGATAAAAAATACGTTGAGGCTTAAACAAGAAAGAAAAACGGAAGTGGTCATGCTGGCAATTTACCCATTTAGAAAATGTCTGGGGCTATGAAAACCAAATTCACTGTTGGCAGTGCATGCTGAAGCAAGAAAGTCTATTGGTGTGGGAAATAGTACTCAACATTTCATTTTCAGCAATTTAATCAAATCTCTCCTGCTCTCTCAAATATTTATTTAGTCTCCTATAATTTATGGTAACCATGGCACTTAGTATTACCCAGGTGTTAAATCTAATACAAAAAAAGGTAAAAAGAATAGCAAAGAGGTATCAAGTGATGCCCAGGGGAACTTATTAAGTGTATTTCATTGAAATAATCCAATTCACCGAATTGAGGCAGAACTCTTAAAAAAAAAAAAAGTACAACTTGAAAGGACTTGGCTCAAAGTGGAGCAGGTACCTCACCTGCAACCTGCCCAGATAATTAATTTGAATAATTTCTATTGCATACTTCTGGGGTAGACTGCTTTATAGTCATTGGGTTGGTTATTACTTACACTTATGCTGTGATATAACCAGATTGACATGAGGATTTCTGTTTGAAAAATGCACAAAGTGGCCGGTGACTTGCACAAGGGCATAGACAAGACCACAGACACACTGTTCTATTTCAGATCATTTTTATCTCTTTTCTATGAAATCCAAGATTTTCCCTGCATTTCAGTAGGTTGGCCTGGTCACCTTGAAATACCCCTCTCCTACAATCTCTTATTCTCAGGAACTGCTGTATTTCGTCCCTTATTATCCACCAGTCAGCACCAATTCCGTGCACCTTCCTGGGTTCATGGTATTCAACTTGTGAATTTATTTAGTGAATGCTGCTTCATCATGTCTAAGAACCGTTTTAGAAACCAACAGAGGCTGGTGGGCCGCCCGATGAGCTCTGGGCTCATGCTAAAGGCTGACGAAAGAAGTAGACAACACACTCATGAGGTCAGGAGACTGGGTTCTAGGTCTGATTTCGCCCATGACCTAGTAATTTAAAATTTCTGTTCTGAGCACTTTTACCACTATGTGAACTAATTTAGGAGGATAAAAATGATTATAACGAGCTCTCCGACACTAATATGCTAACATCACAGTGTAAAGAGAGCATGGGCTTTGCAGGTTCAGATCTTGGCTCTGTTCTTAAGTTGCTGCTATTTAGTAAATTAAAAAAAATTACTTACTGTCTCTGAGTCTCTGTTTTTCACACCTGTAAAATGATAACATCAATATATCATGAGGTTGCTGTAAAGATGATCTGTAATATGTTTAAATACCCGGAACAAAATACGTGTACTCTGAGTGATAGCTATTATTTTTACATATTACTTTAGGCCAACTCCCTTGCAAATTATGTATTCTTATTTTCCTTTCTAATTTAATATTTAAATATTAGGGGAAGGACAATATGCAGGTTCAAATATGGCATGCTGCTTGTATTTATTTTTTTAACCACATAAGCTGGGTTATATATTCATATGGGCGATGTTTATCCACATACTGGATACACCTAATTTCTGTCTCAGGGCAAGGTTTTTTTATAATGTGTGAGCTACCTAGGTCAAGTCTCCTCTAGGGTGGTAATTGTTTAGAGACTGCATAATCATTTTGTTGACACCTTTAGCCAAATCTGGATCATTCATTCAAATCCAATAGTGCAGGAGATATTATAAAGATAATTAAGCAGCAGTGCGGGTTGACAGAAAGACTAGAAGGAAGGTAAAAAGCCACAGTCTCCAGTTCATGTTCAACACTAATTGTAAATGTGGCCCAGAGTCATCACTCAATTTTGGGGCTCTGTTTCACCTGTGCTGCAACTTGTGGAACCAAGTATACTTCTGATGATAGTTGCCTACAGGCATTGGTGAATCTATGCTAATTAGGAATCAGTTACTAAAACAGGAGGAATAATTTCAGATTATTTGTGTTTTGGGTACTACTTTTTCCTTTAAATAACGTGGAAATCAAGGATATTTACAGTTCTTGCTAATAGTGAGAGCACTAGCATCAGTATGCTGCAAAGCACTTTCCAAATGCATTGTGACATTTTGAGATACATAAAGGGGCACTTGAGATAGATGTTACTATTCTCTCCTCTTGAGGGGCTAGGGCTGTGTGTGTGTGTGTGTGTGTGAGAGAGAGCGTGAGCCCACAACCACAGCAACAGTCTGGGTCTTGTTCTAGAGTGTTCAAACTCTTGTAGCTCTTCTGCTCCAGTCATCCTCCATCTGCTTCTATTTAGCCCAAGCCCATCTTGCAGCAATAACATTAGGAACTCTGCCTGGATCAAGCCTGTGAGTATGCCTGGGGATAACTCAAATAATTAGTAATTAGTTAATAATCCAAAGAATTACTGACTTTCAACACATAAAAATGGACCTTATACTCTTGCAAAAAGTTCCCATTGATTCCAAAGATGAGTTTTTCTGATCAGGGCACAACGATGGTAATTTAAGTACTTTCCCCTAAGTGTTGGGACAACCTAAGAAAAAAATGGTCATATCAATTTTTTTTTTCAGTTTTAAAAGAAATAGTAAAAATAGTTTTAATCTTATTACAAAAACAGTATATATTTTACTGTAGGAAATTAGAAAACAAGTCCAATTGCACCAACCTTGGAGAACTTTTGTTGTTATTCAACACATACCAGGGATGACAGTTGTGTTTGGCCACCTGGGATCATGGCACAATATTTGTCTTTAATGGCATTTTTTTTCCTTCTTAACCTGAATTTGGCCTCCAAAGCTTTCTCAACACAGTGCCTGTAGGATCCATAATACTTGGTCAGAATTGGCGCATGGGTTGATAACTGTTTTCCATCTTTGTGCCTTTCCAAAGCCTTTACTCTAGACCCACCTATTCATATATAAACCAGTATATACATACATTTTACTGATTTGATTGGCTTCAAAGCATTCAACTGCTTTATTAATGTGATACCATCTATCTTGTTTTACCTAAAAGGTTCAATTCTTGCACACCAATTGAAGAATTTTCTCTGTAGCTTCAGGGAATGGTAGGATAAGGGTAGGAAGTTAAAAAGAACGTATACAGACAATCATAGAAATCAGTTTGGAAAACAAGCTTTAATTTGAACAGTTTAAGTGCTAAATTTTCAAAAAAAGACTTTTGTGGTGAAAATACTTAATACCCAACATTTCGTGTTAAGCCTGCATGCTTTCCAAATAAGGTGTCCCTCGTCCTTCTAAATTACTGAGTATAAAAGCTGTAATGTTATATGTTCCCAAGGGGCAGAGAGTAATTCAGACATGAAGTAATTTTAATAGAAATCATTCCTCTTTTCTTGGCAAGAGAAGAATTTCAGTAGGAATTTTTCAAAATTACAAAATATCCTTCCCTGGGGTATTCATGCCGCCACTTAGCAGATTTCTCATTTCATTTAACACAAATATTTTGATCCTCAAGGGGAAATCTGCTCAGTTACAGTTTCTGCATTACTGTCTCCCAAAGATAAATGAGGTGCTTTTCTCCAAAATGGACACAAGAGAGGTAAGGTGGGAGGAAAATGATATAAATCCAGGAAGAAATTTCTAAAAACAAATCATTTACCAAAGTTCTCAAAAATGGAAACAACCTCCAATTCCTATTTCATTTTCTTCTCAGAACGTTTTTTTCAAACAGGAAAGATACTATTTTTCCTAAGAAAGCCAGCCTCAAGTTCTGTCAGGAGGAAAAAGAGAAGATGGTCTTGGAAGGCACTGGGCTTCCCTTCTCTTCCTAGTTCAGGTGGATGGCAGTGGCCTCCTGGGTAGGTGGGTGGGGAGAGACTGAGGTTGCTCTTTCCAGTTAGCTGGCAAGGGCCTTCTGATTGAGCAGCCATGAGTCCTGGAGAGTTGTGGATGGAATGCTCTCCCTTTGCTGACCTTGGATGAGTGATGTCTCTAGCAGTGCCAGCATGCCGGTGAGGAAGATGCAACTGGTTATCAGCACCTGTTCCCATGTGTTTTCTGCCCTCAACATCTTCTGAGTACTTAAACTTGCCCTTCCCAACCAGCATTAAAAATTCAAACTTGTCCCATTGATAATTCCACTGAGGTTCCACTCTTCACCAAATAACAGGCAAACTAATGTCCCATGTTGGATAATGAGTGTAAATGGGTCGTATTGTGTCTGCCAATGGTTCTGGAGAAAAAGTTGAGCTTAAAGGAAGTAACTTGCTGGTGATAATGTCGGGCACCATGAGTGGCTAAGGAAAATGTTTGGAAGTATACAGTTATTTCGGTCTTCATCAAAGTGGGCATTCTGTCTCTCTGAAAGATTGCCAGTGCTCTTAAGGTCAACTTCAGCACCATGTTTTTGTGATTAAACCATTCCTTTCTTAGAAGGTAAATGGTTGTAAGGCTTTCAGCAAAGAAGCACCTAAATGAGCTTTCAAATAAACCTTGATGTCTTCAAATAACTTCAGGCGTAAAGCCCCTTGCGTGGTGTCTCAAGATTCCAACCTTAAATGTTAGGTCTCAGGAAGTTTATTTAGCTGTATTTGAATTAAAAACTTAGACCTTAAAAACCTGAAGATATGGTCCTTATATATCTTCTCATCATTTTCCCCCAAGGTGATCTCAGCGGCCGGGGACATAGTGATCAATACGTGTTTTTCCCAGCAGTCTGGAAGGGTTAGCAACACCAAGGAAATTGCTTCAATGACTCATCAGAGCTCTCCTTCAGTCATGCAACCTGTCTATTATGGATTCATGATTGTTATAAAAATTCAGGGTCAGGAACAATCCTAACATACAAGTGGTCAGATGTCACAGTGATCTTCATGTCCTAATGGAATATTAGAAGTTTCATTGCCTGCAGGATTGACATCGGTGTCCAAGGTAATTGCCAGATGTTTTGACATTAGGCTGTAAGCTCTTTTGGAGGAAAGGATAAGCAGCTCTCTAAAACCACAAGCAGCTGTTAAAAAATACAATTATTTTTTGAAATGGAGTTTTTATGACCACTTAAGCTCTAAGAATTGTTTAAAGTGTTATAAAAAGCCCCATAATATCACTATTTTAAATTAGTCTTCAAGTGGGCCTCTTTGTAAGGAAACAGACTTTAATAGGCCAATAACCTCTTCTCTCTTCTTTATCTTTTGTTTTGACTATTTTAGGCCTAGCGGAAGTCACTCCTAAGTCAAGTACATCATTTAATCTCTGTACTAATGGGGCCAGGATGGGTGTTAAATTTCCTGTGGTCAATTTCAGGGTGATCAAGAGCTCACCTAACCCTGATAATTTTTTGCAAATATGTGCCATGCAACGCGTGTTCCCCTGAGGTGAGGGACAAGAGAATATAACTAGATTAGTGTAAACCCATCTCTACTAATAACCAGTATTAGTAATATTAGTTATGAGGCTTTATAATAGAAATTAATATGTTTTGAGTGCTCCCATGGAGCAAACTCTGTGATAAACATTTCACATGTAATCCTCATAACAATCTTATAAGATAACACAAGCATCTCATTTTATAGAAGAGAAAAGTAAGGCTCATAGAGGTTAAGTGACTTTCCCAAATCACATTGCTTTTAAATGACAGACATCAGGTTTGAAACCAGGTTTGTCCAAATCCAAGCCCAATCTCATCCTTCATGCCAGGCTGCCTCCAGTAATACCATTTGTGTAGTAATTTATAATGACAGAAGACTTTAAATTTTTTTTTTTTCAGTCTCCTTGAGTGCTGAGAATTACTCATTGGAGATGTGGTCTTTGTCATTGACTGGATTGAGAATGAAGGTGAAAACAGTTACGAAGCTCATTCCATTAATCAGCTGGGCAAAGACTGAGCTGGACCTGGAACCCAAGTGTCCTGACTCTTCATCCTGTGTTATTTCCATTATATCAAAGACAATCAAAGTTTCAGGGCCAGTGAGAATGGGTGTCCATAGTTTACCACCACTGTCCTTTTCCTTGGAGGTGCCACATTCACTGAGAATCAGAAGAGGTATCCAAGCTTAGCAAGATTTTATCAACTACAACACATGAGGCATTTCCTCTACAATCTCTGCCTTCTAGGAGTTGGCATAAATGCAATGGCTAAGCATACTTATAAAGCAAGCTCTTGAAATCAGTAAGCAATTCATATATGTTACCAATAAATGAATAAATATATGCATAATTACAAAAGATTATTTTAGGCACAAAAAGGACTCAAGCTATAATTTGTGCCCCATGCCTTAGGTGAAAACTCGGATCCCATTTAAACTATAGTCAGTTCTAAGATAGGTTCATTGTTGTCTGTATTTACATAAGAGAAGGACCTGGAAGACAATAGTATAGTTAGAAGAAAGCTGAAAGTTGGCAGAGTTAGAGAAAACTGAAAGTGTTGGGTGGGTCTGAGTATTGGTTCATTTATCTATGACCTCTTGCTAAAATGAGTTGTTCTGGGGCAGGGGCCATGTTTCATTTATAACGTCTTCTTGCCCCTCCACGTTCATTTCTTAACAGTCTCTAGAAATGTGTTCTTAACCATGCATTCATAGATGGGCTAGAGGACATCTGTGTACTGGTTGATAATGAAAATATAATAAAGGTAGATATACATTTTTCTGGAGAGACAATCCATAGATTTCTGTGGGTCCTTGGAATGCATGATGGTAAAACCACTAGTCTAAGGGGACTCTCCATCCTGGCTATGTGTTAAAATCATTTGTGAAAGCTCTTGAAAATTATGGATGGCTCCTCAATATTCTGGGAAAGGGAGATGGGAGACGAAGGTTAATAAAATACTCTTAAGTTTATTATAGTGCACTAACAGTGTTGAACAGCACTGATCTAGAGGATGGTATTGTCATGTTATTTGAATAAGGAAGGAAAAGAGAAGGGGGGAGATCATCTATATGTTTCTTGGGGGTGGCATACCTGGAGATGGAGGGAACAAACTGAAGTTATTTGCCTATTCTCAAATTTATTGGGTTTTGTCTTTTGCTTTCTGTTAATAGCTTTGGTCTCATTATGCTAATGCTTTTTTATAAGCTGCCTCAAATATTTTCTAAAAGTGGGTAGCAATATGGTATTGAATTTTGTATTATTTACTGTCGTTTTGGTGGCAGGCAAGAGGCATAGATTTTGACTACTTAAGCCAAAGTGGGGGATTGGAATGATTAGGAATGCTTTACATAACTGAGGAGAAAACTAAAGATCTAAGCTTCTGGGAAGACCAGTATCTGGACAGTTCCTGGAGACTCTCAGCTCCTGTGTTTCTCTCTCTCTCTCTCTTTTTAAGATTTTATTTATTTATTAGAGAAAGAGCAAAAGAGCAGGAGAGGGAGAGAGAGAGAAGCTCAGCAGGGAGCCGATGTGGGGCTCGATCCCAGGACCTTGGGACTATGAGCTGGGCCGAAGGCAGACACTTAACCTCTGAGCCACCCAGGTGCCCCACCCCTGTGTTTCTCTAGTCAAGTTCCAAATGCCAGGAAGGGCTCAGATTGACTCAGTTTGGCTCAGGTTTCTGCCAGGGATGGCCAAGAGGTGAGAGCAGCCACTGCGAGCCCACCTCTGTGACTGGTAGTGAATCCAAGAAAAGGAGGATTTTCAGAAGCTTAGCAGTCATGTCAATTGATATCTACTCTGTCCATCAGTAAACTGTGGTTTAGTCTAATCCAAGACCAAGTTTCAAGAAATAGAAGCGCGGAGGAAATAGGAAAGTCACAACTCAGATGAGGAAGTCCATGAGAGGTTTACATTTAGGGGTTGGGTTAGTTGTGGCTCAAATGGGAATGTAATTTTAAGGGACTGTGGTTTTATGGTATTTACCCTCACATAACTGGTAAAGGATCCATTGTAAGAACTACATGAGCTAAAGCAAGTCTTAGCATGTAGTTGGCAGGCCACAGAATGGATGGGGTCAGACCTAGAGCAGGGTTTCTCACCTTCAGCACTATTGACATTTGGGTTTGGATACTTCTTTGCTGTGTGTGTGAGTGTGTGTATGTTGAGGGTGCCCTGTGCATTTGAGGATGTTTTGTAGCATTGCTGGCTTCTGCCCAATAGATGCCTGCCATGACCAAAATGTCTCCAGGCATTGCCAATGTACCCTGCAGAGCAAAACTGCCCCTGGTTGAGAATCACTGACCTAGAGGATGATTAATGAGTGACTGGCTCAGTTTACACGTGATTACTGAGCTCTTCCTATATGCATCGTGGCAGTCACTGGGGTTACAAAGATGATTGAGACCACCCCCTCTCCCTTCCAACAGTTCATACCTTATTGGGGAAAACCAGACACAAACAGCACTGTTGTTTCTCTGTTGTATTATCAGCACCCAGGATATTCCCTAAACATATTACCTGCTTAGATACATATTGAGAGAATAAATGAAAATATATCCTTTATTACCCGCTTGAGCTAGGACAAGTTCTATAATCTCAAAGAATGTCAGTGTCCTCATTTATAAGAGAGGTGTAATAATACAGGACTGGAGTGAGATTTAAGTAGAATAACACATGCTTGGAAAATGGTAGGCACTCAAAAAAGAATTATTATAAAATGAAAGTGTAAAAGTTAATTGGGATCCTTTCCTTTTTTCCCTGGAATTGCTGACAATCACCCACACAAGTGCCATACATTCTGAATTTAGGGAGGACCTCACAGCCACCTCCCCGCCCCCCTGCCCCCTCACAGCTCTTACACAGAGAGGCTATCTCAGTAGCCCCTCATCGCTTGATTATGTCAAGAAAGCTGGAGATGTGGAGAGGAGATTGTTGTTTGGAGAAAATTCTTTCTTCCTTTGGGTAGAATTCACCAAGTGCTAACCCCTCTATAGTCAGGAGTGCCAAAGAAACTCATCCCACTGAGTAAGGGATGGGAGATGCTAGCTCAGGGGAAGGCTGCTGTGTGTGATGTTGCAAGGATGTGGAGAAAGGTGTTGAAGAGAGAGACTGGACCTGGCAGATGAGGAGCCCAGGAGAGAGGGGGTGTGTCTGCAATACTCGGTATGGCAAGAACACCTGGATGCTGGGACTAAGAGTAGCTAGGGTTTAAATCAGCTTGCTGGAGACCCCCAAAGGACTGTACAGAGGAGTAGGTGTCTGAGAAGCAGACTTGCACAGGGGCTGAGGGTTAAACCATATTTAGGGGACGTGGGGTAGGGGAGGAGGCCAGGTGGTGCCAACATCTTCCACAGGGAGGGGCCCTCAGGGGTCTCCAGAAGGAATAACAAATGTACCCATAAGAAAGAGCCAGCATATGGAAACTGGGTTCACCAAAACACCTACAGCTCAATAGAACAAGCAACAGAAAGGAGACAAAACATTCATGACCATGGACATATCGATGGCCCAGTTATATGAACAGAAGTTTCCAGCAACAACAGAACTAGATAAAGACGGACCTGATGCAGAGTAGCTGGGTTTCTGGTCTAGGATCCTCAGATTCTCTCTAACTATGATCAGGATTAGTCTCCAAGCCTAGAGCAAGGCTAAGCCTCAACTGGGTGGGGACTGGAGGAGTGCCAGGCAGAGTGAGGGACAAGCCATTACCCTCAATCCGGTTGCACAGATGTTTTATGCTTGTGTTGCCTGCTTGCTGGTCTCATACAGAAACCCTGGACTTCTATAAGAAAAAGGGTCTCACCTTGCATTCTCTCAATAGCACCGGAGGGAGTCTTCATTTCCAAAGGTAATTGCTGCAAACATGTTACACAATATCATTCATTACTTGCTCGGATTGAGTGTTGAAAGTACATTTCACAAGATAATGAAGTTGTTTCCCGGGACTAAAATAACTGGTTATCTGACTCTTAGGTTCATCCCACATTAGATGTATTACACACACAATTGTCAAAATAAATAACTTACTTGGGATGTGTCAGAGCTCACAACAAGCTGATGAGAAATGTGTAGGGTTGTAGAAAGCAAATCAGAGAGGCAGTGTGAGTGAGGGGAAAATAATGGTCCATGTCAGCAAAGGGACAGCCCAGCACGAGAGATGAAAGCCCGGTGAGATTCTAAAGTGCCCACATTCCCATTCCCGCAGGTTTCAGTGAACAAATAGGGCCACATGTGGTCACACCAAAAATATCAGTTTGAAATGAATTCCCAGCTGCAGTGGTGTCTTATGAAGCTGGCTCTATAATTTACAAAGGTGACAGCCAAAGCCATAAAACTAAAATGTGGGTTTTCAATCAGGTAGCCCAAGACAAGTAGGGGCAATCATATACTAGTTGGGAAAATACATTTTTTATCAGGCAACAGGTGTCATTAAAAAAAAAAAAGATTGCAACCAGAAAGAGTTGTCAGCATAGATTTGGAACCTTACTTGTTGAACGGAAAATTATTTTTAAGGAGGATTTCAAGAATATTCAGAGTGGCTTCCAAGTGGAAATGATGAGCTTACAGAGGCATGGCAAAACTAAATGATGATGATGATGATGATGATGATGATGATATGAATAATAATATAAAACAGAGGAAGAGGTGGTGGAGGAAGAGGAGGATGAAGAGAAAGAGGAGGAGGAGAAAGAAATCTTGCCCAGGCCAGCTAAATAAAGAAAAAGCAAAACATGACATATACAAAGTAGGTACAAACGAGTAAACTCAGAGGAGAGGATAAGGGTGGGACAGATGAGTGTGAGTCAGCATTCTAGCGTTGGCAATGTTCTTTCAGTGGGGGCAGGCATCTGCTTCATGTGTCATCTTTGTTGGATGATGCTATGTAATAAAAACTCATGAGGCATTTGCAGGTGTCACTGGCGTGTACCTAAGGGCTCCCATCTGATGGAGCGTCATTTCAAGCCAGTGGCCACATGGAGTGCCCCGTCCTCTCTGTCTTTGGGCTGACAAGGTCTGAGAATTCGTCAAGCATGGGCAAGTTGGTGCAGGTACTGGTGGCCTTGGGTCCCCCTCCTGAACCCTTCGGCTTTTCCGTCTCTCAACAAGACCAACCCCAGTTCAGGCAACTCTGTGGTTCAGACCTCAGAATGTTTGCTTTGCCAGATACAGAGGAAGAGGAAGAGAATGAGCAGAGGAAGAGAGGTCCTGGAAGAGAAAGCTGTAGTGAGAGTTGATGAGCCTCTTGGTTTGTTCACCTCCAATATTACAGCTTTTATGAGCATTGCTATTACAATAAAATGAATAAATAGAATCATGGCGATGAGGAAGGAGTCACGGACTTTGGGAACAGATCATCGCGGATCGAAACCCTATTTATGGCAAATTGGTGTATCCGTCTAGGTCGGTGTCCTATCAAAACACTATATATTTTGAAAAGTTGCAAAGATTAAATTAATGAGACTCCCCTTTATGGAGTACTTTCTACATGTTAGAGCTTGTATGGATGGATCTACAGTATCTCAGTTAAGCCTCACCACAATGGGAACTATAATTCTCCCCATTTGGGGGAGTGGAATGCTCTGTGTGAGATCACAGAGCTAATAAGTAAGTGCTGGAACTGGGTTTTGAACTAGGTCTGTTTGGCTCTGGAATCTCTGCTGTTAACCTCCCACAGAAAAATGCCCAGCTCGGCCCCTGACACATAAGGAACACTTACTAAATGGCAGCTCCTATTATTATTACAACTATGTAACTCCTATTATAATAACTCCTATTATTATTATATTCTGGAACAAGAAGGGATGTAAACAAAATAAAATAAGTATTATTGTTGTCGGTGTCTTTTTAATAATAGGAAGAATGAAATGCCCTGCCAGCTTTCATAGACATTTTGCCCAGGCAATTGAGAGCACTTTCACTTTACAGGGAAATGAATCAAGTGAACAAAAGCAAACAGCAGAGAAATTTCTCTTATCTAAAAAGGCTTAGAGAAATCTGTTGCTTTGGCTGCCGCTAAAATATGAGGTTCCTTGAGGACACTGGTGTTTCTTCTCTAGTATTCTAATATCTGTAAATACAGGCTCTGTGGGAAAGATGAGGTTGATTAGATTTTCCAAGGACTGCCTTTAACAAACTCAACAACATTCATTATAAAAGTTCAAATAATATCAAATTTAATCTAAAAAGCTTTTATTTATTGGAAAACATTGAGATGTACAAGATTTCAGAGGGAACTTTGAGTTGCCTGCTGCAGTACAGATTTTCTTCGGAGTGGGTTTGCTTAGATATTTCATTTCCTTCCGCAATTGTCCATTTTGGTATAAGAAATCGTTGACATTTTGAGGGCATCTGTGTGGCTCAGTCGGTTAAGTGGCTGCCTTTGGCTCAGGTCGTGGTCCGGGGGTCCTGGGATCGAGCCCCACATCGGGCTCCTTGCTCAGCAGGGAGCTTGCTTCTCCCTCTCCCACTCCCCCTGGCTGTGTTCCCTCTCTCCCTGTCTCTGTCTCTGTCAAATAAATAAATAAAATCTTAAAAAAAAAATCATTGATGTTTTTAAGGAGATAGTTTATCAGAAAAACTATTAAAAATTGTATATTTAATTTCTTAATTAAGGGAATAAGAGTCACTGAGATCTGGCCAAAAGAGGTATTTTTTTTTTTCCTTTTCCTTTTCAAATAACTGTAGGAAAATAGGCCAGGTGATTAGTAATCTATTTTTAGGACTGGGTGAGTCAGTTTTATTCCTAAGAAGAGAAAGGGCTTAATCTATTTGTAGAACTTGATCATAGCCCAGAGCCATTTGTCACTCAGGTTAAAAACCTCTGTACTAACTTCTTACTTTAAAGAGACTAGACTAATCCCTCTGGAAATCCAATTTTTTTACCTCATCACCAGATGGCACCAAACATCTTCAGGGGGGAGAAGAGAGGTGAATAGAAATGTTTACTTTCTGGAAAAAATAAATCCATTTAGAATGCTAAGTGCTGAGGGAATAAAATGTACAGAGAAATTGAGCCAGTTTCCATGTTCAACAGTTCCAGAATATTCCTTTGTCCCTGGCCTGCATCAATTTCATATTTTCTAAAGGATTGAATCTGATAATCCCAGGAAAAGAGAATCTTTCTAGAGTCATTTTTTAAATTGCAGTAATATATATGTTACACTTGTACATTTATATATATTTATATATAATCTACATATAATCCCAGGAAGAGAGAGTCTTTCTAGTCTTTTTTTTTTATTTTGGCTATATATATATTACATTTACATATTTACAGATATAAAGTGTATAAATATATAATACTGTTATATCATATGATATCATATAAACATAATATATGTTTATATAAACATATATTATGTTTATATGATATCATATAAACATAATGTAGGTAACTATTATATATTATATTATTTAAATATATCATATAAATATATAATATATTTTATTATTATGTTAAAAATATATAAACATAATGTAGGTAACTATTATATATTATATTAAGTAAATATATTATATATTTATATTTACATAATATAATATAAATGCAAATAAAATATAAATATATTTTACATAATAAGAGATTTATATGTAATATAAATTATATTACAATTTATATATAATATATATTTATATTTATATATTTACCATTTTAACCACTTCGAGTATACAATTCAGTAGCATTAAGTGCGTCCACAATGTCATGTAACCATCACTGCTATTTCCAGATTATTTTCATCATCCCAGCTAGAAATTTTGTATCCATTTAGTGTCATTTTAAAAATAACTTTTTAATGTTGAAATAATGATAGATCTACAGAAAGTTGCAAAGATAATGCAGAGGTCCTGTGTACACCTCACCCAGTTTCCTCCAGTGGTCACAGCTTATGTAACTGTAGTGCAGTATCAAAAACAAGAAACTGACACTGACATTGATACGATGTATATATGTATAGGTCTATTTTCTCTAGATTTATTAAGATATAATTGAGTATAAGTATAACATTGTGGGGGCGCCTGGGTGGCTCAGTTGTTGAGCGTCTGCCTTCGGCTCGGGTCGTGGTCCCAGGGTCCTGGGATCGAGCCTCGCATCGGGCTCCCTGTTCCGCGGAAAGCCTGCTTCTTTCTCTCCCACTCCTGCTTGTGTTCCCTCTCTCGCTGTGTCTCTCTCTGTCAAATAAATAAGATCTTTAAAAAAAAAATAAAAAAATAGGTATAACATTGTGTAAATTTAAGGTGTGCAATGTGATGATTTGATAAATGTATATACTGTACAATGATTGCCACAGTGAGTTATCACATCCATCACCTCACATATTTACCTTTGTGTGTGTGTGGTGTGTGTGTGTGTATGTGTGTGCTAGATCATTTAAGATCTACTCTCTTGGCAGCTTTCAAGTATATAATATTGTTAATTATAGTCACCATGAATTGATCCCCAGAATTTAATTATCTTATATGTAGAAATTTGTTCCTTTTGACTAACATCTTCCCACTTCCCCCAGCTTGCAGCCCTTGGCAACACTAATCTATTCTGTTTCCAGAAGCTCAGCAAATCTAGATTCCACATATAAGTGAGATCATACAGCATTCATCTTTCTCTGACTTCTTTTACTTAACATAATGCCCTCAGGTTTCATCCATGTTGTTGCAAATGGTAGGATTTCCTGTTTTATTATTACTGAATAATATTCCATTGTGAACACACCACATTTTCTTTATTCATTCATCCATCAGATGCTTGTTTCCATATCTTGACTATTGTGAATAATGCTGCAATGAACATGGGAGTATAAATATCTCTTCAAGATGATGACTTAATTTCCTTTGGGTAAATATCCAGAAGTGAGTTCACTGACTCATATGATAGTTCTATTTAATGTTTTGAGGAACCTCCATAATGTCCTCCATAGTGGCTGAACCAATTTACATTCTCACCAGCGGTGCACAATGTTCACTTTACCCCACATTTCTTATAGCATTTGTTATTTCTCGCCTTTTTGATACATGTAGATAGTTCTGTGCCATTTTATCATATGTGTAAATTTGTATAACCATCACCATTATCAAAATACAAATCAGTTTGAGTGAAGTGTATAAACTTCACCTCCCTTAAAAGCCCTTTACCCTCTTGTGTTTATAATATAATTGCTTTACATATTTACAGATGTTGAGAATCACATCTCACATGTTACATTTTAGGCTTCAACTGTCAAACATAATTTAGAAAACCCAAGAAGAGAAGAATGTATTATATTTACCCATATCTGTGTTCTTTCTGTTGTTTTTTCCTTGCTGATGTTCCAAGATTCCTTGTTTAATCATTTCCTTTCTGTTTCAAAGAACTTCCTATTAGGAGGTTTACTCATGGCAAATTCTCTTTGTTTTCCTTCATCTGAGAATGTCTTTATTTCCCCTTCATTCCTGAAAGATAATTTTCCTGTCTATAGAATTTAAGGTTGACAGTTCTTTGCTTTTAGGACGTAAAAAATGTGTTGCTTCCTTCTGGCCTCCATGGTTTCTGATGAGAAATCCACAGTATTTGAATTGTTTTAACCCTGTAGCTAAGTTGTCTTTTTCCTCTTGTTGATTCCAATATATTTTTTTCTTTGTTTTTGTAAGGTTGATTATAATACATCTTGGCATGGATTTCTTTGAGTTTATTCTGTTTGGGATTCACTCAGCTTCTTGAATGTGTAAGTTTTTGTCTATTGCCAAATTTGGGAATACTTTTTAGCTCCACCCTCTTTCTCCTATCCTGGCATTTATACTTCCACAGGTCCTTCAGGATTGGTTCATTTTTTTCAGTCTGTGTTCTCTCTGTTGTTCAGATTGAGTCTCTTCGATTGTTCTATGTTCAAGGCCACTGATTTTTTTTTTTTTCTTGTCTTCTCCATTCTGCTATTGAGCCCATCCATCGACTTTTCTGTTTTGGCTATTGTATAGTTCTAAAGTATTCATTTGGTTCCTCTTTATATTTTCTTTTCTCTCTATTCTTTTCTTTTTTTTCCCTGAGACTTTCTATGTTTTAATATATTTCAAGTGTGATTATAATTGCTTCTAGAAACATTTTTTAGAGAGGGAGAGAGAGAGAGAGCACACGAGCAGGGGCGAGGGCTAGAGAGGGAGAGAGAGAATCCTAAGCAGGCTCCATGCTCAGCACAGGGCCCAAGACAAGGCTCGATCTCATGACCCTGAGATCATGACCTGAGCCCAATCAAGAGTCAGATGCTTAACTGACTGAGCCACCCAGGTGTCTCTGTGAAAACATTTTTATGATGATTGCTTTAAAATTCTTGTTGGATAATTTTCACATCTGTGCATGTTGGTGTTGGCATCTGTTAATTGTCTATTCTTGTCCAAGTTTAGACTTTCCTGGTTCTTGGTATGATGGTTGACTTTTTTTTATTGTGTCCTGGACATTTTGAGTATTATGCTATGAAATCTGGATGTTATTGAGATCTTCTATTTTAGCAGGCCTCCTTTGATACCAGACTGACAGGTAAAGGGGGATCTTGCCTGTTACCAACAGGTGGAGGTAGATGTCTAGGTTCCCCACTTGGCCTCCATTGATACCACCATGTCATTCCTTAGGTCCCAAGGTTCCTAGGTGGTCTAGCTTCTTCTCGCCACCTTTCAATATCGAGTTATGTTTGCTTTCTGTAAAATGTGCAGGTGTTTTAGCTCTACATAGTGAGGAATAAGGAGAAGTGCATTATGCTACCTTGGTCTTGAACCAGAAGTCTTAGAGTCAATTTATTTCATTTTGTTATGTAGTTGGTGAAGCACAGGATTCAAGTAAAATTATATAGCAATGATGTTTTTGGCTGGAAATTTAGACCTCACCAGTTTGTTAACTTCCTTCTGAATTGTGCACTTTGGGAGAAAGTAGCACCCATTGGTCAATGATTGTTTCTACCATATAAAGTAATGGCAGGCTTTTTGTTTTTGTGAAAAAGCATAAGAAAGGAAATCAATATTTTTTTTCTTAGAAAATACTTAAAGAGTCTGTTTTTTGAACACACCTGAAAACTTGGAGATTTTATCCTCATTCTAAGTTTTCTGTTCCTGATAGGGAAGAGTCATGCTCTAAAGTGACAGTATCAATGAATTTTAAATAAAGGTGCCATGGAATGCATAGGTGAGGATGGAATGCATAGTTTTCAGTGTGTTTTATTCTTCCTCTTGACTAGAAGAAAGCTGTTGAGTTATAGGCCTTAACTATCATGTTGTAGGGAAAGCAGTCAAGGTTGACTACACCTGCTAATTACAGACCAAGCCCAATAGGAAAAGTCAGTTGCTACCAGTGATCCAGAGAAACCATAGTCTTTTCCTTAAAGTGGAAATATCCACACTATAGCCCCAAAGTTAGATTTTTTTTTTAAGATTTTATTTATTTATTTGACAGAGAGAGACAGCGAGAGAGGGAACACAAGCAGGGGGAGTGCGAGAGGGAGAAGCATGCTTCCCGTGGAGCAGAGAGCCCGATGTGGGGCTCGATCCCAGGACCCTGGGATCATGACCTGAGCCGAAGGCAGCCGCTTAACTGACTGAGCCACCCAGGCGCCCCCCCCAAAGTTAGATTTAAGAGCTTTTAGTTTTCAACTGCTGTGATTCCCAGCCTCAGTGATACTGTGCAGGAGTCAGCAAAATTTTTCTGTAAAGGGCCAGGTAAATATTTTAGTCTTTTCTGGCCACACAGTCTGTTGCAACAACTCAACTCCTCCATTGTGGCGAGGGAGAAGCCACAGACAATGCACAAATAAATAAGTATGGCTGTTTTCCCAATAAAACTTTATTAGCAAAACCAGGCAGCGGGCCAGATATGACCAGTTTGTTCATGGTATATACTGGTATATACTGTAGTATATACTGTGTGGCAGGATACTTTATTGAAAGTAGATGGATTCTTTCATGCTTCTTTGACTTGGGGATTTTGAAAGACCAGAAGTCCGAAGTTGCCTGAAATCAACTTTTCTTCCTACCTATTCTGAAATCCAAGACTGGCGCCTTGGATACAGATGGGTGTCTGGAATGAGATATTGTGCTTGGCCCAAATGATGTTTTGAAGGCATTTGAATTAGTAAGTAGCATTTAACAATCAGGATGTTTCATCTAAAAATTGAGATTTCTGACTTTTCTAGAAAAACTGGCATGACTTGCAAAAATAGGGCCTGTCTCCCTCATGGCCACAGCTGGCTAAAGCCGAGTAGCAGTAGCCCCTTTGGAGAGATTGCCTCAGTTCCCACCAGTCCCTGTTGTCTTCTGAAATGAGTTCTCTAGTGTTAGTTGCCGTTGATCATTTTTCTTTGGCTTTTTTTATAGTAAAAGATTATTTCTTTATTCTAGTGTCTATGCCAGCATCCATGCTTACAGGTATACATTTTTGGGCCCCTTTTATCTTATCTGCTACCCTTGGCCTGAGGCACTGAGGAAAAAGTGCTGGCAGTCTCTGATGAGAATGGAAAAAAAAAAAAAGACTTTAACAGGAAAGGAGAAAGATGAGACTTCTCTGAAGTGGCAAGTGTTAGGACAGCTCTGGGACCTGAGAGGGACAGGGTCAGCATTATGCCCTACGGGTCTGGCAGGTTTAAAACGTGTTACAAACCCTTTGACACTGTTCATTTGAAACTGGGTCTCAAGCCACAGAATGTGATGGAAATGATAATGGGGTGGCTTCTGAGGCAAGAAACCATGCCACTTGTGGTGGTTTCTCTTGGGGCAACCCCTGTGGGAGCCTTCACCAACCAGGGAAGAGGTCTGACTACAATGAGGTCACTGTGCAGAAAGATCATGTAGCGAGACTGCAGGGACAGAGATGCCTGAGGAGCTCCAGATGTTCTGGCTCCCAGCTTTATGAACATTTTCAGTCCAGATCCCAGATAGGTCAGCAAGAAGCCTGCAGGATGACACCAGCCCCAACCACCTTCTGGCTGCACCTTCATGAAAAACTGAGGGGAGGAAACCAGAGCAAGATAAATGATTGCTGTTGCTTCCAGCCACTGTTCTGGTGCCCTGGTTTATGTGATAGCAGGTGACCAGAACAGTGGGAATGCCACAGTGAGTAAGAAAACTGAGGCATGACCGCATGGGGCAGGGTGGTTTCCTTGTTTGGCAGAGAGCCCTGTAGACCGAAAGGAAGCAGGTGGCCCTTAGGAGACTGCTGTGGGCTTGGAGTGGGGACGGAAGACCAGTGATCTGTTTTCCTAGCACTGCACAAGCCTGGGGCCACTTTTGGAAGGAGAGCCAGAAGGAAAAGGAGAAGGGAAGATGATTCTAACTTTTGAGCTTGAACTTCTTGCCAGTCAGGGGATGGTATCTTGGAGTCCATATTTATTTGATTTAAAGACAATTTAGAAAGCAGTATTTCTTAAACATTCTAATTTGAGAACTGTGATTCAAATTAGTGTAAAACAGAAAGCCCTTGATTTGCCCAGTGTCTGCAACAGCACCCCTTTTTCTCCCCCTGAGCCAGTTACAAGTTTGCTAATACAATGGATGCATTAGCCAAAACTGTTGTGAAATTGGTAAACATATGACATCTATCAACGCTAACAAACATAGTAAATAAAATATATGTGAAGAAAAATCTTTGTCGAAAGAGGGCTTGGTGACAGAAGAGTAAGGTCATGAAATAACCAATTCTTGACTCTGTCCTCCCTCCCTTCCTCCTTTCTCCAAGGGCATTTAACGTGGTGAACTTGGATCTGGGGCAAATGCCCCAGTAATCTACGTCACAGACAATATCATTTTCCTTTGCGAAACCATTTGACAGTTTTGACTAACATGTTTATGGATTATTTTGACTGACCTGATGGCTTTGGTAACGGCTATTTTAGAAGTCATATTTCACTCATTTATGTTGTCTGGGTCTCATGAATAAGAATGTATGCATAAGGAAGAAAAGCCAGTGTCTTCCCCTGTGTTTTGTTTTATTGAAATTTCTTAAAAATGAGAAAAAAGAAAATATATGGTTGAAAAATTCTAGTATTTGTGCATATGTTCTGTAGTGAATGAATTGAAAAGTTAATTTGAAAATAAGCATTGGCTTGCTGATGGGTGTTTCCAAGGATTATGGTGAGATAGTCAGACGTCTATGTGGTGTGTATGTATGTATTTGAGCATATTTGTGTGCGTGTGGGTGCATGAGGGAGAGCACGCATGTGTGTGTGTGTGTAAACATTTCTCGCTTTGCTTTCCAGCCCAGTGGTGTGGATGAGGAGTTGGGAAGATCTAGTTCTCCGAACTTCTCCTTTCCACTCTGTATGGTTGCATTTTAAGCAAACACAAGCATAGAATAGAGAGGTATTTTTCTAAACATCCCCCATCTTGTTTGAGCTCCTAAATACAATTTCTTGAAATCACAACAATTTGGATTTAGAAATGGGTTTGAGATTGTTTTAGAAAAGAAAGGTGGTAAGTGCAGAGCCTCTCTGAAGGAGAAAGATTTTTCAAAGCAATCAAGAAAGGAACCTGCAGGGAGCCTTAAAAGTGAGAGAAGGGGGCTTTGATGAGGCCCCAGAAAGCTTTCCTGCAAATGAAGAATAGCTAAATGAGCCATTTATAGGCAAATAACTGGAGAACTGAAGAAAAAAGAAGAAGGGACTGTTTTTTTGTTCAGTCCAAATAATATGGGTAGTGCTAAGTTTGGTGTAGCAGAACTGAAAAACAGTAAGACTTTTTTTTTTTCTAGTTTTCTGAGATTTTTAAAAAATTTTTTTATTGCTATGTTAATCACCATACATTACATCATTAGTTTTTGATGTAGTGTTCCTGGATTCATTGTTTGTGCATAACACCCAGTGCTCCATGCAGAACATGCGCTCTTTAATACCCATCACTGGGCTAACCCATCCTCCCACTCCCCTCCCCTCTAGACCCTCAGTTTGTTTCTCAGCATCCATCGTCTCTCATGGTTCATCTCCCCCTCCGATTTCCCCCCCTTCATTCTTCCCCCTCCTGCTATCTTTTTCTTTTTTTTTTTCTTAACATATATTGCATTATTTGTTTCAGAGGTACAGGTCTGTGATTCAACAGTCTTGCACAATTCACAGCGCTCACCATAGCACATACCCTCCCCAGTGTCTATCACCCAGCTACCCCATCCCTCCCACCCCCACCACTCCAGCAACCCTCAGTTTGTTTCCTGAGATTAAGAATTCCTCATATCAGTGAGGTCATATGATACATGTCTTTCTCTGATTGACTTATTTCACTCAGCATAACACCCTCCAGTTCCATCCATGTCATTGCAAATGGCAAGATCTCATTCCTTTTGATGGCTGCATAATATTCCATTGTATATATATACACCACATCTTCTTTATCCATTCATCTGTCAATAGACATCTTGGCCCTTTCCACAGTTTGGCTATTGTGGACATTGCTGCTATAAACATTGGGGTGCACGTACCCCTTCGGATGCCTACATTTGTATCTTTCGGGTAAATACCCAGTAGTGCAATTGCTGGATTGTATGGTAGCTCTATTTTCAACTTTTTGAGGAACCTCCATACTGTTTTCCAGAGTGGCTGCACCAGCTTTCATTCCCACCAACAGTGTGGGAGGGTTCCCCTTTCTCCGCATCCCCGCCAACATCTGTTGTTTCCTGACTTGTTAATTTTAGCCATTCTGACTGGTGTGAGGTGGTATCTCATTGAGGTTTTGATTTGGATTTCCCTGATGCTGAGCGATGTTGAACACTTTTTCACGTGTCTGTTGGCCATTTGGATGTCTTCTTTGGAAAAATGTCTGTTCGTGTCTTCTGCCCATTTCTTGATTGGATTCTTTGTTCTTTGGGTGTTGAGTTTGGTGAGTTCTTTATAGATTTTGGATACTAGCCCTTTATCTGATAGGTCATTTGCAAATATCTTCTCCCATTCTGTCGGTTGTCTTTTGGTTTTGTTGACTTACTTTTGCTGTGCAAAAGCTTTTTATCTTGATGAAGTCCCAATAGTTCATTTTTGCCCTTGCTTCCCTTGCCTTTGGCGATGTTTCTAGGCAGAAGTTGCTGTGGCTGAGGTTGAAGAGGTTGCTGCCTGTGTTCTCCTTTAGGATGTTGATGGACTCCTGTCTCACATTGAGGTCTTTCATCCATTTTGAGTCTATTTTTGTGTGTGGTGTAAGGAAATGGTCCAGTTTCATTCTTCTGCATGTGGCTGTCCAGTTTTCCCAACACCATTTGTTGAAGAGACTGTCTTTTTTCCATTGGACATTCTTTCCTGATTTGTGGAAGATTAGTTGACCATAGAGTTGAGGGTCCATTTCTGGGCTCTCTATTCTGTTCCATTGATCTATGTGTCTGTTTTTGTGCCAGTACCATACTGCCTTGATGATGACAGCTTTGTAATAGAGCTTGAAGTCGGGAATTGTGATGCCACCAGCTTTGCTTTTTTTTTCAACATTCCTTTGGCTATTCGGGGTCTTTTCTGGTTCCATACAAATTTTAGGATTATTTGTTCCATTTCTTTGAAAAAAGTGGATGGTATTTTGATGGGGATTGCACTGAATGTGTAGATTGCTCTAGGTAGCATTGACATCTTCATAATATTTGTTCTTCCAATCCATGAGCATGGAACGTTTTCCCATTTCTTTGTGTCTTCCTCAATTTTTTTCATGAATATTTTATAATTTTCTGAGTACCGATTCTTTGCCTCTTTGGTTAGATTTATTCCTAGGTATCTTATGGTTTTGGGTGCAGTTGTAAATAGGATCGACTCCTTAATTTCTCTTTCTTCTGTCTTGTTGTTGGTGTATAGGAATGCCACTGATTTCTGTGCATTGATTTTATATCCTGCCACTTGACTGAATTCCTGTATGAGTTCTAGCAGTTTTGGGGTGGAGTCTTTTGGGTTTTCCACATAAAGTATCATATCATCTGCCAAGAGTGAGAGTTTGACTTCTTCTTTGCTGATTCGGATGCCTTTTATTTCTTTTAATGTACTGTTGGATCCTATTGGCTAGTATTTTGGTGAGAATTTTTGCATCCCTGTTCATCAAGGATATTGGTCTCCAGAAAGGGTTTTCCTTTTTGATGGGGTCTTTGTCTGGTTTGGGGATCAAGATAATGGTGGCCTCATAAAACGAGTTTGGAAGTTTTCCTTCCATTTCTATTTTTTGGAACAGTTTCAGAAGAATAGGTTTTAATTCTTCTCTAAGTGTTTGGTAGAATTCCTCTGGGAAGCCATCTGGCCCTGGACTTTTGTTTTTTTGGGAGATTTTTGATTACTGCTTCAATTTTCTTAGTGGTTATAGGTTGTTCAGGTTTTCTATTTCTTCCTGGTTTAGTTTTGGTAGTTGATACATCTCTAGGAATGCATCCATTTCTTCCGGAGTACCTAATTTTCTGGCATAAAGTTGCTCATAATATGTTCTTATAATTGTATTTCTTTGGTGTTGGTTGTAATCTCTCCTCTTTCATTCATGATTTTATTTATTTGGGTCATTTCTCTTTTCTTTTTGGTAAGTCTGGCCAGGGGTTTATCCATCTGTTAATTCTTTCAAAGAACCAGCTCCTTGTTTCGTTGATCTGTTCTACTGTTCTTTTGGTTTCTATTTCATTGGTTTCTGCTCTGATCTCTATTATTTCTCTTCTCCTGCTGGGTTTAGGCTTTCTTTGCTGTTCTTTCTCCAGCTCCTTTAGGTGTAGGGTCAGGTTGTGTACTTGAGACCTTTCTTGTTTCTTGAGAAAGGCTTGTATTGCTATATACTTTCCTCTTAGGACCGCCTTTGCTGCATCCCAAAGATTTTGAACAGTTGTGTTTTCATTTTCATTGGTTTCCATGAATTTTTTAAATTCTTCTTTAATTTCATGGTTGACCCATTCATTCTTTAGTAGGATGCTCTTGAGCCTCCATGTATTTGAGTTCTTTCCAACTTTCCTCTTGTGATTGAGTTCTAGTTTCAAAGTACTGTGGTCTGAAAATAGGCAGGGAATGATCCCAATCTTTTGGTACCAGTTGAGACTTGATTTATGACCTAGGATGTGATCTATTCTGGAGAATCTTCCATGGGCACTAGAGAAGAATATGTATTCCGTTGCTTTGGGATGGAGTGTTCTGAATATGTCTGTGAAGTCCATTTGGTCCAGTGTGTCATTTAAAGTCTTTATTTCCTTGTTGATCTTTCACTTAGATGATCTGTCCATTTCAGTGAGGGGGGTGTTAAAGTTCCCCACTATTATTGTATTGTTGTCAATGTGTTTCTTTGCTTTTGTTATTAATTGCCTTATATAATTGGCTGCTTCCATGTTAGGGGCATAGATATTTACAATTGTTAGATCTTCTTGTTAGATAGAGCCTTTAAGTAGGATATAGTGTCCTTCCTCATCTCTTATTACAGTCTTTGGTTTAAAATCTAATTTGTCTGATATAAGGATTGCCACCCCAGCTTTCTTTTGGTGTCCATTAGCATGGTAACTGGTTTTCCACCCCCTCACTTTCAATCTGGGGGTGTCTTTGGGTCTAACATGAGTCTCTTGCAGACAGCATATTGATGGGTCTTGCTTTTTTATCCAATCTGTTGGCCTGTGTCTTTTGATTGGGGCATTTAGCTCATTTACATTCAGGGTAACTATTGAAAGATATGAATTTTGCCATTGTATTGCCTGTAAGGTGGCTGTTACTGTATATTGTCTGTGTTCCTTTCTGGTCTATGTTGCTTTTAGGCTCTCTCTTTGCTTAGAGGACCCCTTTCAATATTTCTTGTAGGGCTGGTTTTGTGTTTGCAAATTCCTTTAGTTTTTGTTTGTCCTGGAAGCTTTTTATCTCTCCTTCTGTTTTCAGTGACAGCCTAGCTGGACATAGTATTCTTGGCTGCATATTTTTCTCATTTAGTGCTCTGAATAGATCATGCCAGTCCTTTCTGGCCTGCCAGGTCTCTGTGGATAGGTCTGTTGCCAATCTAATGTTTCTACCGTTGTACATATCTCTTCTCCCGAGCTGCTTTCAGGATTTTCTCTTTGTCTCTGAGACTCATAGTTTTACTATTAGATGTCGGGCTGTTGATCTATTTTTATTGATTTTGAGAGGGGTTCTCTGTGCTTCCTGGATTTTGATGCCTGTTTCCTTCCCCAAATTAGGGAAGTTCTCTGCTCAATTTGCTCCAATATACATTCTGCCCCCCTCTCTCTTCTTCTTCTGGGATCCCAATTATTCTAATGTTTCATCTTATGGTATTGCTTATCTCTCGAATTCTGCCCTCGTGATCCAGTAGTTGTTTATCTCTCTTTTTCTCAGCTTCTTTATTTTCCATCATTTGGTCTTCTATATCACTGATTCTCTCTTCTGCCTCATTTATCCTAGCAGTTAGTGCCCCCATTTTTTATTGCACCTCATTAATAGCCTTTTTGATTTCGACTTGGTTAGATTTTAGTTCTTTTATTTCTCCAGAAAGGGTTTCTCTAATAACTTCCATGCTTTTTTCAAGCCCAGCTAGTATCTTTAAATTGATGATTCTGAACTCTAGATCCGACATCGTACTAATATCCGTATTGAGTAGGTCCATGGCAGTCGGTACTACCTCTTGTTCTTTTTTTTGAGGTGATTTTTTTCCATCTTGTCATTTTGTCCAGAGGACAATAGATGAATGAGAGAACAAAATGCTAACAGGGTAACAACGTCCCCAGAAAACATACTCTAAACAAATTAGAAAAGACCTGAAACCGGGGCTAAAGAAAGGGAAAGAAAGAAAAAAGAAAAGAAAAAAAAAAGAAAAAGATAAAGATAAAAACAAACAAATCAGAACAAAACAAAACAAAAAAAACCAGAATATGATCAAATATGATCCAGCTGGTGCATAGATCAGTGCTACACACTAGATTTCAGGTGTATTTTGGTCTGTTAGAAGAAAGTGTCTCCCAAAATTTTAAAGAAAGAAAAACTTATATTTGTACAAAAATAAGGGTTGATATGATGAAGGGGTGGAATATGATGCTAAAGATGAAAATTATAAAAAATTTTATAAAAGGAATTGATAAGAAATTGTTTGAAAAATGAAAGAAGAGGATTTAAAAAAAAGAAAGAAAAAAAAGGGGAGAGAATGTGATCAGGCAGGAGAGTAGAACAAAACCATACACTAGAGACTTAGGGTGTATTTTGATCTGTTAGAAGAAACTATCTCAAAATTTTAAAGAGAGAACAACTTATATATATATATGCCAAAAATAAGGGTAACTACTATGAAGGGATAGAATATGACTCTAAAAATGAAAAATAAAAATGTTTTTTAAAAAAAGGATTGATCAGATGTTGGTTGAAAAAGGGAAAAAGAAAAATTCAAAAAAAAAAAAAAAGCCAGTTAAAAAAAAAATTAACTTTGAAAGACTAAAGAATCATGGTAAAAAAGCCATGGATTCCATGTGCATTATTCCCCTAGCGCTGGAGTTCTGCCGTTCTCATTGATCGGTAAACTTGGTCTTGGCTGGCTGTTCTCGCTGATCTTCTGGGGGAGGGGTCTGTTGCCGTGGTTCCCAAATGTCTTTGCTGGTGGCGGAGTTGCCCCGCCCTTGCCTGGTCTGGGCTAAGTAATCTGCTCAGGTTTGCTCTCGGGAGGTTTTGTTCCCTGCAAGCTTTCTGTACAGCTTTGGAGGCCGAGAGGGAAAATGGCAGCCTCCCAATCTCCGCCTGGAGGAGCCAAGAACTCGGGGCCGCACTCCTCAGTGAGTCCCCAGAGAAAAACAGTCAGTCACTCCCGTCTCCCTGTTCTCCGGCCACACTCCGACTCACCTGACCTGTGACCGAGCGTTTCTATCTCTGGCACCTGACTCGGTGTGGAGTCTTCAAACCCAGCAGATCCCTGCGGTGCACTCCCACGCCACTCCTCCCGGGGCAGGAAGGTGAGTCTCCCCGGATCTGCCACTTGTTGGGTCCCTGCTGGAGGAGCAGTGGCCCGACTGTGCTGCTGATCACGGTTTATGGCAAACCCGACCTGAGAGCCCGCGCCTCGGCTCCGTCTCTGCAGCCAGCTTCCCCGCTCCGATACCTGGGAGCTCTGCCACACTCAGGCACCCCCAGTCTTTCTGTGACCCCGAGGGTCCTGAGACCACACTGTCCCACGAGGGTTCCACCCCCCGCTTAGCCACCAGAGCGACGTCCCTCAGCGGAGCAGACTTCTAAAAGTTCCGATTTTGTGCTCTGCGGCTCTATCACTTGCCAGAAGTGGCCGACGGAGGCCCCCTCCCCCACCGTCTATCCTCCCGAATATCGCCTCGGATTCACTTCTCCACACATCTTACCTTCCAGAAAGTGGTCGCTTTTCTGTTCAGAGAGCTGTTGCTATTCTTTTCTTCGATCTCCTGTTGAGTTCGTAGGTGTTCAGAATGGTTTGATCCCTATCCAGCTGAATTCCTGAGAGGAGGCGAAATCCAGGTCTCCTACTCCTCCGCCATCTTGCCCAAACAGTAAGACTCTTAATTGCTATTTATAAACCTTTGGTGGAGGGGGAGAGGACAAGAGGAAGAGCCCAGGAAAGATGTCTGGGTGCCCACTCTGACGAATCAGACGTCTTCCCAAAACAGATTGTTGGATTCTCTTTTGTCTCCCCTTCCCCAGTAATCCAGTCATTCCTATGACCTCAGCTTTATCAAAGCTTTGGGAAAAAATAAGGATTGTAGGCTTTGTGTGAAGGAAACTCTCCTCAAATCAATGGCCCTTTTTATTAAACAGCCAGACATGTGTCTGCATAGACTGCCATATGCAAAACTGCAGGAAAAAATGTGCAGCCAAAACAGAGACATAGTCTTCTGTGGAAAACAATACTTTCCATAGAGCTTACCTCATAGTTTCACATATTAAGATGATAAAGTGGCTTAAGCAGAGGAATACAATCAAGTCTAGAAGGAGCAGAGGGAAATTGGAAGCAGAATGTCTTGGTCGTTTCTTAAGAAGTCATCAATATTTCCTCTGTGGTAATGAGACTTGGGCCATCCGCACTGCCTGAGTTATTCTGGACCCCCCTCGAATGCTTCTAATGACAGGGGATAGCCAGCATTCTGCTAGAGGTCAGAAGAGAGATGAAGGCATTCTGACCCCTCACCTGCCTATGGCAAGAAAAGAGTACTCTTGGTTCACATAAGTTCATTCTTATCACAGAATGTGGAGAAAATTACCTCAGAATCAAGCCCTGGGCCTCCAAAGGGCCATAAATTCAGGATAGGAGATGATTCTGGAAGGCAGTGAATTCTTTCTCTATTAATTCGCATCCTTTAAGACAGCCCACAATCAAATGGTTGTTAGCAGCAAGATGATTGGTTCTAGAAAGTAGTGTGGGTGGGAATAAAGGATTCCCTCTTTGGCTTCAGTCAACTATAAGCAGATGAAGAAAGAGTTGTCAGAAAAAAGTGCACATAGGAAAATCACACACACACACACACACACACACAAAGAACAAAGAAACTTGAGCATTATATTAGATACCCAACTTAAAAAATAACCTCCAAGGGCCCATCCAACCTCACCAAGATAAAATCAAAAGTCTTATTCATTGCTTTCAATGAAAATAGCAGCATTTATAATTACCATACAGTGCAGTGACCCAATTTCCACACACAACCGGAATGTTGCTTTTAAAAGGCAACAGTGTCAGAGAGAAATGAATTCTGCACAAATCAGTCAAGATTTCTTGCACCATTTCTATAGCAACTAGAAGCAAAAGAGTTACAAGGCTTGGTGACAGGAGATTCTGAGTAGGAAAATGCAAACCACTTCAGGTTGTTTATCCAGTTCTATAAAATAATAAAAGCTGTTAATCTCATTGGACTTCCTAAATGAGACTTTTTAAAAGTCCTTTACAGTATTTATCCACATTATCTAAGCAATGAGCTCCCAGCCTGGCACCTTTGAACATCTCTGAATGCTCAGAGGCAATGATGGGCCCTCAAGGTTTATGCGGTGTTTCAAAAAGCCTAATGCAAATAATGCATAGATCTGTGTAGCCCTGAGTTCTGAACCCATGTAATCCAATATCTGCATGGAACCACGGTGACAAAAAGCATAATACCAAATAATAATAATAATAATAATAAATAATAATAACAAAAACAGGAGTTGCATTTTTTTTTAAGATTTTATTTATTTGACAGAGGGAGCACAAGCAGAGGGAGAGGGAGAAGCAGGCTCCCCACTGAGCAGGGAGCCCAATGTGGTGCTCGATCCCAGGACCCTGAGATCATGACCTGAGCCGAAGGCAGACGCTTAACCGGCTGAGCCACCCAGGCGCCCCAGGAGTTGCATTCTTTACCCTAGACACTTGAATAGTATCTATAATCCTGTCAACATTTCTTGTTCCTTCTTTCCTGGGCCCTCCAGGCTTCTTTTGCCTTTCACCACCCCAGAACCTTCCCCGAAGGAGGAGTCCCCTCCAGTGCTCACTCTGCTGGCTGCCCTGGGGAATTTTTCTCTCTGACACCCACTCCCTTCTGGTTTCCCCCATCTATTTTTTATGGAGATCTCTCTACCTTCTTTCATGACTCTCTTCCTCCCTTTTCTGCTTCTCAGTTCTTGTCTTGTCTGGCCGTCCATGTTCCCATTTCTGCCTCACACGCATGTAGGAAGGAGCACTCTGCTCAGAGGTGGAAATATTTGCAAACAGGGACGGCCCTGACATCCTTTTATTTATTGAGTGGAAATGTAAACAATAATTTGGGCATTTACAACAGCACTGTCTCCAGTGGAATCTTGTTTGCTAATGCAGGGCTGGGGAGCTTAACCCTTCCTGGTTGACATTCCCCTTAATCATTCTTCCCTTAGAGGCGGCCCTGTGGTAGCTTCAGGGACTCTCCCTGCCTCTGCCACACATAGTTTAAAAAACACTGTAGGGGCACCTGGGTGGCTCAGATGGGCATCTGCCTTTGGCTCAGGTCATGATTCCAGGGTCCTGGTATTGAGCCCCACGTAGGGCTCCTGGCTCGGCAGGGAGCCTGCTTCTCCCTCTCCCTGTTTCCCCCCCTGCTCATGCTCTCTCTCTTTCTCTGTATCTCTGTGTCTCAAATGAATAAATAAAATCTTAAAAAAAATAATAAAAAAATAAAAAACACTGTAGCTGTTACTTTCCCGGCCACTGGTTTGGCACTGTCCCACTGAGTAACTTTTCAGGTGTGTGCACCGTATTTTTCCAACTAGGCTGTGTCCTCTTTTGGATATGGGAGACAAGGACTCCAGAGTCTTCCACGGCACATTACACAATGCTAGGAGGTTAGCAGGCATTTTATAAATACCATAGCATTAATGATACCAAAGATCACGGCACCTAATTTTTCTAGCAAACCGATTTTTCCTAGCAGAGGACATTTCCTGAGTGTATGCCAAAGGGGCATTGGTTCTATAAAATATTCTGCAGTAAAAGTATTCTGTGCAGATTTTTGGGAAAGGCTAAAACTATATATACTCCTTTGGAGACTCATGATACTGGTTGGCCCATAGTTTAACTTGTTTGACCCAACACAGTTCAAATTTACTTGGTCACAAAACTCTCCATCCTCTCTCAAAGCACCCTTCAATATCTCCCTGGTTGAATGTGGATCTCCCTAGGATCCTTGGCCTAGAATCACATAATAAGCCAGGAGATGAGCCTCAGATAAAATCCTTTTCTTACGGCTTTTCTCTTTCTTCCTTTATCTTTTCTTCTTAATGAAAATTAACTCTTCAATCAGGTATGAAGAGGAACAATGGAAGCACAAGGGGTAAAAAAAAATACTCCTTTAGAATTTTCCTTTTATACCATCTGCAGTGCGTTTAATCCTGGCAAGTTTTGTTTGGTCCATTTTCCCCTTGTGTAGGTCAGGCTTGAAGTGATACATGCTTTTTGTTTTCTCTGGACACCAATCAGAGAAAGTTTCTTTCAACATCTGGTACTGCTTAAAAGCTTAAAAAAAAAAAAAGGAAAAAATAAAGCACTTCATGAAAAAGCCATTGTAGGCAGGGAAATGAGGGCTTGGTGTTCTCACAAAGGAAGGAACACTTAAGGAAAATTAAAAAAAAACAGACAAACTGGACATTTGAATGCAGCTGATATTTCTTTCCATTAACAGTTTATTATCTGTGGTGTATATAAAATGACCCACAACAAAACTCTGTGCCTTCCTCAAAAGCTCTCAGAGATGCACATGAAAAGGACAGCGCTGGGGAGAAATATATGAATGCTGCATTGAATTATGTTAAATGGGTCATGGCCAGCCACTAAGAGGACATTTCCTAAGAAGGCAAATAATCACTCATTCTAGAGTTGTCCCACAAAGTAGGGAGAAGGGCAAGGAAGTGACACACAGCGATGATCACAGGCGAAGTGTCCTGTTCCAAGAGATTCTTCCCTCCTGGACAAAGCTACTGGGAGATACCGCTGAACATTCTAGGGAAGGCCTCGCGTTTCATGGAGGCCATGAAGGAGTGATGCAAAAAAACCCCTAACAACATGATTTCATTCCCTCCTCCAGGAAACATTTTTTAGCACTGATACCACCCTCTAGGAGTTTAAAACGTAGGGAGACACGTGCATGGATAACTCTAGTATCAGGTGGGATGTGATGAGTGCTATGAGAGAGTTACAAATTGTTATGGAAGTTCAGTGGAGGATCCTTTTAAAAAAATCTTCCTTTTACAATGGATTTTCTAGAATTTCTGTGCAAGGCACTATTTGAGACAGAGGTAAATAAGCTGGCTCACAGTTCTAATGATCTTCAGCTATTCACCTTCAAAAACAAGTGTGCACACGCTATGGCCTGCGGGGCATATCTGGCCCATTGCTTGGTTTTGAAAATAAAGTTTTATTGGAATAGAGGCATGTCCATTTCTTTACATTTTGTCTGTGGCTGCTTTTGAACTATAACAGCGGGGTTGAATAGTTGCAAAAGACGTAGTATAGCACGCAAAACCTAAACTATTTACCATCTGGCCCTTTACAAAGTTTGCTGACCCCTGTACTAGAAGACAATCGGTAATATTAGTCGTGTGATAGGAATCTTTCCTATAAGATTCATGTACTAAATAATCCTGTCCTAGACAGGGTGATTTTTCTCATTTCAACATGATGTTAGGAAGTACACCTCTACCTACAGACCTTGGAGGTTGGAGACTTCTTTAGGACGTCAACATTTCCTTATCCAAATAATCAGTACTCCAGGAATCTAAGTTTCATGCCTCTTTTTTCTTCACCATCATATCCCTGGTGCCAAATGCTAACTACTTCCAGGATTAGGCCCAGAGAGATCTGTAAATTAGTCCAGAAGAAATGCTGGTGCAAGAATCAGAATTCAAGGCTAGTCCTTCCCCATTGGGTGCTCCTTCCTCTTTCCTAGCCATTTCTCCCCTGGGCTGTTGCAAGTAGCCTCATGTTTTGTCTCCTAGACTGTATTCCTGCCTGCAAGAATCCATGACTACCAGAAAAATTTCTCTAGAGCTCTGCTCAAAAATCTCAAGTAGTTACCATTATTGAAATCCTACCTACAATCAAGATTTAGTTCTACTATTCTTCTCCATTCTTCTGAAATCTCTCACCTACCCCGAAAATGAAATGTACCCTCCTATGTGCCCCCATAATTACTACCTATTTGTTGCAGAGGAAAATTTGTTACAGTAGAAAACTATGTACTCTGTAGAGTAGTTTCTTCTTAGTTCTCTGATTTTAGCCTTCCATTACCTCTGAGCTATTTTATAACTCTGTAAGTTGTTGCTAACTAAAGCAATGCAAAATAATTCTTGTCTATAAATATGCAAGAATTCTGTCAGGTGAAGGTTCAGTTAAATTTCCTTTGCACTATGGAACAAGCTAGCTTTGTCTCATTTTGCATGTTCATTACAATACCCCAGATCTTGAAATAGATTCTGTATGTCTATTCTTCTTGTACTCCTTTGACTCAGTTTAACATCTGCATTTTTGCCTCATTAATAGTGACTTAAAATCTTCAACACGTTTTCATTTGATATCTGTATGAGAATCATGATTTGACCTTTTTTTTAACAAAAAATTACCCTTTAATACCTTTCTTCAGTGTTTATTGTGCAACTACTGTATGCCAAGCTTTGTGCTAGCAAGGGAGCATATAGTGATGATCAAAATAGTCATGGTCTCTGACTTCAAGGAGTTGATGTCTAGTGGGGGAGATAGATTCTTTTTCTGAATTCACAGAAATGTTTAAGGGTCATAAAGGAAAATTGTGAGTCGTTCTAGGAGAAATTCATTTAGACTGGCAGTGGGCAGTGAGGAAGTTAAGGAAGTCCCCCTCAGAAAGGGACATTACAGCTGAGGCCTGAAGAAGAATTTGTGAGAATTAAGTCAGCAAAGAAGAGGCGGGAACATTTCCAGTGGAGGGAAGATACGGAGGCAAAGGCTGTAGTGAGGGGGTAGGGGGCTGCCATGAGAGAGGGACAGAGTGACAGCAAATGAGGTCTCTGGCTGCCAGGTGAAGCAGGGCCAAGAAGCCCAGAGTAAGTACTTTGGATTTCATTTTTAGTTCAACAGGAGGACATTGAAAGGTCTTACAAAGATCCTAGCCTCCTGCATAGAGACCGGATTAGAGTAAGAATCTGAAGGGAAGTAGAAGCCTTTCAGGTGTGTCTTATGGTTTCTTAGACATTCACTTCAGTCTACCTTCTAAGAGACTGGTGAATTCCAGGTTTGACACCCCCCCCCCCCCCAAACGAGGGCAGGGGTGATGTGTTATTTATCTTTGAATCCATCTAGTTTCTTCAGTACATAGAAGACCCTACATAAGTGTGTGTTGAGTTGAATACCAATCAGCTTGCAAATAGAAACCATGGACTCTGCATTAGCTAACAATATCTAACAATTAGCTAACAATAGCTGACATTTATTGAGTGCTTATTAGGATACAGGCTGTACCAAGAGCCACGCATGGATTATATAATTTCAAACTCCTAACTATTCTATCAGGAGGGTTCTACAATTATTTTCATTTAACAGATGAGGTAACTGAGGCTTAGAGAGGGATACTAACTTGCCTGAGGTCTCGCAATCTGTAATTCGGACCCAACTCTAGAACCTGAGCTCTTAATCAGAAATCCTATTAACTCCCCATTCAAGTATTTGAATAGCAAGTTTTACCAAAACAGACGCCGTTCATTATACCCGTCTTTCTTTTTAACCCCTCAGAAGATTTACAATTTGATGCATCTTTTTCCAGGTTGTTTTCAGGCTCTGGGTCAACATTTTGGAAATCACATCCTCCTACAGATGTTGCCATTTATACTTTCTCTTATTCCTTCGCAGAAGTTTGCTGTTAGAATTCAGCATGAAGTCTGTCTCACATTAGTGATTTATGTCATCTCCAAAATAATTTTATGCCTAACAGCATCACTTATATTGTTTGACAGCAGGAGTCAATCCATGAGAAAAATGGACCCATTCACGGCAGCCCCAACTGAAACATAGATAAAAGAATAAATATTTGCCAAATATAAAGGAGTCATACTCAATAGGGAAAAGAACATTCTGTTCCAAATTCTGTGGGGACTTCAAACAATGTAGGAAGGAAAGAAAAAATAAAATCTAATTGAGTATTTGACTTCATTACATTAATACATCTTCAGTGTATTCATCTAATCAGACAATTACAAGTGACAAGATATAATAGTACCAAATTCCCTCCACATGAATAAAAAGCAATTTTGAATTATCTTGCTTTATTGACTTCTTGTCACAAAGAGTTCAGTTTCTTTCTCTTGCATGTAGCTGGGGAAAATTGTAATTGCTTTAACTGGTTTTGATTGACCAACTGCTTTAACAGGACCATAAATATAGACATCAGGACAGCAAACACTAAATGTTTATTTCTGTGATCCTTCTCTAGATATTGACAATCTGACCCATGAACCCGCCAGCAGGTAATCTCATAGATCATTTTCTCTACAGGAGATTCTTGCAGTTGGGCAGATTTGTCAATATCCCTTGCAGAGGGTTTTGATCAAGGACTGCTTTGTAATTGTCTGGAAGATACATTAAACACCTCGCTTTTCCCAGTGTTCTAAAGACAGAACAGTCACTTCAAGTGTAAATTGCTCACACTAAGATTTCTCTATCTGGCTATTTTAAAAAGCATGTTTCGGATCCTTGCTGCTTAGAAAATTTACAATGATATAAATATGACTTTCTCATACATTTCTCCGAAGCTATTCCCTTGCTCATCAAATCAGAGTGTTTAAAAAAAAATCCCTAGTTGACAAGTCTTTTTAAATTTAAAGAATACAACTGCTTGTCGATCTAGCCAGCCAACTCTTGCCTTAGAAATGTCTTTAGTAGTTCATATGTTTCTGTTTTTACTGACACAGCTATACATTAATTGGTGTTTACTGAGCATGCAAACAGATAACTGAGAAAAAGCACCTGGACGATTCACACCCTTGACTCTCTTTCTTTTATCAAATATATTTAGCAAAGGTTTGGGAAATTTTAAAGGGAGGTGTGGGAACCTCAAACAATAGATTCTTAAATACAGAGAACAAACTGGTGGTTGCTAGAGGAGGAGGGTGGGGGGATGGGTGAAATAGATAAAGGGGATTAGGAGGTTCAGATTTCCACTTATTCAATAAATAAGTCACAGAGATGAAAAGGACAGCATAGGGAATATAGTGAATAATATTGTAATAACGTGTGGTGGCAGATGGTGACTACACTTATGGTGATGAGCACTGAGTGATGTGTAGGATTGTTGAATCAGTGTGTTGTACACTTGAAACTAACATAATATTGTGTGTTAATTATACTTCAATTAAAAAATTGGTATGAGATAGTTGAAAGGGAAAAAAGGAAGCTAGGGAGTAGAGGCAAAGACAAAAAGTAGGACACTGAGGGCAGATGAGATGTAGAGGGTCAGTGACATCATCCACTCCTTTGACCACAATATCTGTTCTATTCCTTCTCTTTGCAAGAATTTGTTTCAGTATTCCTGTCTGATGTCACTGTTGCCAAAATCTCTTTCTGTCAGATAGGCAGGAAAATGAAGTGGAGAACATCTGTTCTGATTTGGTTTTCCCTGAGCGTGAATTAGCAGAAGAGGGGAATGATGGGATACTTCAAAATTACCAAGGTTGTGAAATTTCAAATGCATGCATAGGGATTATGATTGGGAGGTTGGGGGTGTGTGGGGGAGAAGTTATAGCTTTCATGTAGGAAAAAGTCTATAAATTGTATTTCTAGCCTTATTGAGATGCTAATCAAGCTGGGCTAGGTTGTCATAGGTCATAAGTAAGGAGTAGGTCTAGTGTGTGATGAGGTAAGCATTGTAGAGGGAAGAATTAGGAAATCAATTTTAACTTCAGCATAACCAGCCAGTTGCATTGGGAAATGCTAAACTCTGCTACCTGAGATAAGATCTGTGATTTTACTGTCCAGATGATAGCTATTTTCTCTCTAGCTAAGTTTTTGTTCAGAACATCAGAATTTACTGAGAGTCTTGATATAGCATTAGGCTCAGGGGCATTTGGGTTATAGTAGCCTTAAAATAAGGTCAGTTTTAGTATTTATTGGCTGAGAAAGCTATTATAGATTATCAGGAGGAGCCTCTTTTGGACAAAGCCTACTTTATACATAATTCAGTTAAAATAAGATTCCCATTGGAGAGAAACCCAGAGCATGAAGAACAAATGGACGTAAACAAAACTAAATATTTAACAGGAGAGGGATGTGGGAGTTAGAGGACTCCTGATCACCTTTTTGGACTTTGTCTCTTGACATTTAAAAATTGCAAATTAAAGAAAAAAAATGAGACAAAGTCAGTTCCCCTATATATTTTATCCTCTTGCTCTAGGAACTGATAAAACAACTCTTCAACACACAGGTGGAAGTGTGAATCTGAGAGCTAATGAATACTGGAAATGTTCCCCAAAATTCACAGTTTGAGAACAAGTTGTCATGAATTAATTTTATCTCAGCACCCTGTTCAAATGGATTATAAAATAGACTTACATTTCAAGCTTCCCATGAGCAATCTTATCTGGTCTTTGGGGCCCAGGCTGAAATGGGGGTTGTAATATTCACTATGGTTAGTGGCAGGCAGTACATTTCACATTACACCACTTCTTCTCAGCCCACCCAGCCCTGGTGTGAATGCTGGAGAGAGCTGTGACAAAATCCCTAAGCAGAGCTGCACAATGACCAAAAGCGTCTCACATATTCCCTGTCTTATTCTTTCCACAGAGGGACAGGTCTGTGTAGTGGTAAGATTTCGGGTTTTACAAAGAGGCAAATCTGGGCTCAAGGCTCAGCTCTGCCGCTTACCTACCATGTAGCTTTGGGCAAGTTTGAGCCTTAGTTTCCTCATCTGTAAAATGGGGCTAATAATAGATGTACCTTGCAGAGCTGTGAGGAGAGAATGTTATAAAGGGATGTGCTATTGTCCCACATATGTTAAGTACTCAACAAAAATTAGCTGCTGCTATCATGTCATGACCTGCTACCAGGTAGACCTTGATGATTCATTGCATTTTCTTTTCAACTAAGTAACCATCTCAAATACTTACCATTAAATAAGCGTCCAAGTAGGTCACGTCTTTGGTATACTAATAGTGGTAGAAGAACAATATTACACATCTACACTGGTATTTTCAAAGCTCTTACTCTTATTACCCACTCTGACCCCTGCAACATCTTTGTGAAACAAAGTGGTTGTTCTTACCCACATTCTGCAGATGAGTAGACTGTGGTTCAGAGGGGTAAAGGAATTTGACCTGTCAAGTTTTTTGCAGTAGACCTAGCTTAAGTTCTCAGGTATTTTTACGCTCATGAAGAATAAATAAGAGAAATGTTGTTATCTCTCTCTCTCTCTCTGCTCAACCAGGTGTTCTGGTCAGATGTTTGTATGTTACTCAGGGTGTGTCAATCTTACCCTGGACAAGGCTAGCTTAGGAAGCTTCCAGACCAACACTTTTATCTGCCTTCCAGATGTGTCCCAGAAAATAAGTCCTCATATTTTTCAGTGTAGTTGTCATTAGAAGGTCAGTTGGAAGAAACAGTATGATAGAAGTTTATCTGAAGAATAATATTCCATTCCTCTATGGTCTAAATATTATTAGATCAAATGAAATCATCACAGAGAGATATTCATAAAGACATGCTTCTTGGCTGTTTGTGAAATGGTTTTATTGAATGTCCTTCAGGTATTATTGTTCTCAGTTTAGTTGATTCATGTTATAATAAAAATAATCCTAGGGAACAAGTATGTGGCTATAAAATCAATATGAGGATATTGCCTATTGAATTCATTCTACCATGTTTAGGAGGCTACATTTTACCAGGGGTTAGGATCTAAGGATGCAGTAGTGAACAATAAGGCACAGTCCCTATTATCAGACAGATAAATAGGCAAAAGCTACAGATGGTGATACATGTGTCATAGTGAGTGAAAGCACCTTAAAAGGGTCCCACTTGAAAGTTTTGGAATCCCTCGAACTATCCTCACGTCTGACACCAGTTGCAAGTTTGGGGTCTCCAAGACCACCTCAAGTTCAATAGTTTACTGGAAGGAGTCATGGAACTCACTGAAAGTGGTTGTACAGTTTGGTCCTTGAACTACACAGGTTTGAACTGTGTGGGTCCTCTTCTATGCAGATTTTTTTCAATAAATACTGTACTGTAACTTTTTTCCTTATGATTTTCTTAATAACATTTTATTTTCTAGCTGACCTTATTGTAAGAACACAGTATATAATACATATAATGTACAAAATACATGCTGATTGGCTATGTTATTGATAAGACTTCTGGCAGTAGTAGGCTATTAGTAGTTGAGTTTTGGGGAGTCAAAACTTATACGCAGATTTTCAACTGCACAGGAGGTCAGCATCCCTAACCATCATGTTGTGCATTGGTTAACTGTACTCATAATTATGGCTTTACAATAAACGATAAACATCAAAATCAGCCAAGGGAACTGGTACATAGGGCAGAGTCCAGCAGGTTCCAAATGTGAAGCTTCCAGTTGGCCTCTCCCAGTGAAGTTATGGGCAGTGTGAACATCTCCTAGCAGGGATGTGTAACAATATGTACAGAGTATTGGTGTTCTGAGAGAAGATCACCTGAGCCTTGGTATCTGGTGTTTTTCTTGGGGCTCAGTTATATAGATACGGTTAACCATCCATGACTGATTTTCATTTCCAGCCCCTCTAGGAGTCAAGCTGATACCCTGTGACTAGGAGCCTCCACCACTGTTACTGTCTGCTCTTGGGTGTGGCCCAAATCCTCCAAATAAACAGACACTTATCAGACAGGACGTTCCAAGCGCTTAGAGATTACCTCCAGGAGCCAAGGATAAAGACCAGGTTTGGGCAAGGTAGGTCTGCACTGAACAACTCCCACACCAGTTTACAGTGACAGAGAAAATATCTTGGAGGGAACAATCTGTACATGGAGATCTGCAGGACAAGTAAGAGCTGGCCAGGGCCTTCTAGTCAAAGGAAACAGCCTAAATAAGGGGTCTGAAACAGGAGGAAGATGAGATGATTTGCAGCACCTCAGGATGTTTGGAGGAGCAGGTGTGAGGGAACAAGTGGGCAGAGATGAGTCGAGAAGACAGCTGGGGACATATCTTATGATGCCTCAGAAGCAGTGGTATGTTGGAGTCAGCTTTGACAGAGTCAACTGCTAACTATTCTAGAGTTTTGCAAGGTATTGTTTAACACAGTTTTCACTAAAAATGCAATTATATAAACATGATTAAACTGTATTTTAATAAGCTAATACTTAAGACCCATCACTTGCTAATTACTACATTTTGCTATAATCTATGTTCTTGAGATTATGTCTATTGTATCTATCTGGTGGAAATGCTATACAATAGTGTTGTCAACCTTAAAGTAAAACAGCCAGTCATTTTACCAGCAAAATGGGTTTATTTGGGAATAGCAGAGGAATCCTAATTTGGAACAAACAAGCCATGGCAAACTGTAGTCAAGTCTGGGGATGAAAGGAGAGGAATGTCACTTTATCAAGAAAAGGAGGAAGTTGGGAGGGGCTGCTCTGCGGGAAAGTGAGAGTTCAGGGTGGTGGTGATGGTTTCTCTCTGGCTGAGTTGTGGTGTTTTCTTATCAGCAGAGCTTGTTGTTGGGCCTGAAGAAATTCTTCCTTTCTCCTGCCAGAGCCGTAAGGTTGGCTCCTGTTGGGAATGCAATTCCTGTTGGGATCCGCAATCAACAACAAGTGGTCAGGCATGAGACTCTCCCTCTTCTATTCTCCCAAGGCCTATATATATTTTTTTAAGTAGGCTCCATGACCAGTGCGGAGCCCGTGTGGGGTTTGAACTCACGACCCTGAGATCAAGACCTGAGCTGAAATCAAGAGCCAGACACTTAACTGACTGAGCCACCCAGGCGTCCCCCAAGTCCCATTGTAAGTGACAGTCCTTTTGTTCAGTGTCAATGTACTACTGTACATCCCAATTTGTCTTCAGGGACATCACTTTGGTCACTTGAAATTGGCCATGGTAGGACTATTCACACCACAGTGACGGGCAAGTGCGACAAGTCAGGGTCTTTGCCTCCTTCCAAGAGCTGATTGTTAAATACTTACAAGTACAGCACTCCTCAGAACAATATTTTCCCAAGGACAAAAAGACATTGAGTTGGGAAGTGATATAATAAACTTTGTTCATTGGGAAGATCATTTTAGTTTTTGAGTGGAGGACAGATTTCCTAGACTAGCTCGAAGCTGTGACTTGGTCTTCCTTCATAAAGGTTCATGGGCAAAATCTGTCTCTAGTCCCAGTCCCAGAATTTTTGGCTTTTCATCTCATGCACACTGTAGATCTCACAGCTGATCATGTTTTCTTCCCACTGGGAAGTCTGAAACCAAATTTGTGATCCACCTCTAACAATTTTTGCTATTCCTTTTTTTATGCCCTTACCCCAACTTCCTTTTATTTTCTCATCCTTATTTTTCTCTTTGATACAATATTGTTTTTAAACAATTTTTCTCCAACTTTATTCTTTGTATTCTAACAAAAAGCAGGCAATAATTAAATAGATGAAGATTTAAGAGGCAGCCTACGGCCTTCAAGGCTCACATTTATTAAAAAAATCAACAAATACCCACACCTTTATGTTGTTATTGGATGACTTTCTTCCACTAGTCTTAGCTTGGCCTTGAGGTTTCTTTAGATAATCAGGGAAGAGGCAGGATACTTGCCTTCTCTATTAAATTTGAAAGGGCTTCATGAAAAAGTAAACCACATCTAAGAGTCTTGAAGGAAGAGAGAGCTAGTGGGAACCAAATATATGAGATGGTGTTTAGGACATTGCCATGACCTGGTTCCTGGCCTGTGGATGTTCACTCCACCTTGGGACAGGATGTGTAGTAGACATAATAGTCCAGCTCATTCATGGATGCTGTTGTGTCCTGATAGAATTCTGTCAACCTTGAGAAGTTTCATGAAGGAGGGATTCTTTGAGTTTATGACATGTGTCCTTAAGGGTCACCCTGGGAAGGAAACCCATCGCCCTGTTTCCTTCCATAATCATATTCTACTTTTGTTTTATGTGTATTCTTTCATTCAATCTAATAATCACAACCACTCCGTAGGTGGATATTTTTGTCCCTGTGTTAGAGAAGGACGAAGTAAGGACTTGGAGCGCTTAAAGAACTTGTCCAAGTGGCAGAGACAGGATTTGGGTTTGGACCACCTGCCTCCAGCACAGCCTTGTTCCCCTCCTCAGTAAGTCCTCTGCACCAAGTTCAGTTTCAGCTTTGACCTACTCAGAAGAGGGGAAGGAGGGAGGGAGAGAGCCATGATTGCCTAAGAAGCCAAGAGGACCAGACACTTCAAAGCAATATATGTGAGACACTAACAAATGTTGGGTGAATTGTATTTTGGAGAAACCTTAATAACTTCCTCTACCTTCATTATCATTTTGTTTCTGACCAACAAAAATAATTATGTTAATAATTAAGATAGTGGTAACAGCTAGCATTTACTGAGTGTTTATGCCTGGCACAGTGCTGAGGCCTTTTCTTGAATTGTTAACTAACCCTCACCCCCACCCTATGACTATGATGTAGGTACTATTATTACCCCCACATTAGGTTGAAGAAAGTGACACTCAGAGAGCAAGTTAAGGAACTTGTACAAGGCTGTAGAGTTTATGAGTACTAAAGCCAGGAGACACCAAATTCTTAGAGCTGTCTTGCAAAATCTATCATGTCTCAAGGCACTGAGATGAACTATGGATTTAAAGGCCACAGAAAGTAAAATGTGTTCTTCTTCATGATTGTATTCCGAGGAGTATTCTATATATACATAACATCTGCCATCTATAGGGCATTCACAAAGAAATTACACCATTCAATCTCATTATTCTTGAGAAAATAATTCTAGGTGTTAGAATTGTTGGATTTCAGAAAGAGGCTGGTGCCCCTCTCATTCCACCCCAAAAGAGGAACTGGAGTGTTAAACACAGTGTCAGAAATGATCTGTGTGTGTGTGTGTGTGTGTGTGTGTGTGTGTTGGTAGGGAGTAGAGGTGGGAAGTGGGCCAGAGAAAGGAAGAGACTGTTAGACAGGGTAAGGGCCCAGATTAAACAGATGCATTCAGTTTGCAATACAGGACTCATGGAACAGACTTGATCTTTTGTCTTAATTCCAAGACTGTTATAAAGAGTTTCAGTTGTATCCTGTAAATTAGGCATTTCTATAAAACTTAATGTTTATTGAGTTTCTAACTAATCGTGGGCAATGGAAACATTCATCTGTCCTCTTGACGCTGTCTGGGCAGCCCACATTCAAGCAATGAGCTTAGAGCTGGTATCTGGAAAACCAGAGGCTCTGAGCCTGCTTCATGTGTGGCCCAAAAGATAAAGCCACTGATTCCTCTGATTTTTCCTGAATAATTACCCTTAACATAGTTATTCTACTTGTTGGCATACTGTTTTTGATATATCAGACCTTTTTAGATAAAGAACAGTGGCACTTTGGTTCTGTGCTATAAAGGATAATGGAGGGTTTTATTTGGGTTTTATTTTAAATAAAGAGATTTGCCATCCTGGGGTATGATTGTGGGGATTAAAAGCAATAGTGATATTGCTTCCCTGATATTATGATATCTATTCGCTATGGTTCTGAAATATAGAACACTCTCTATTGTGGTATACTGTGGACAGGTGACTTAAAAAAAAAAAATCAAAACAACAAAAAAAACCCAAAACCAAAACCCAAAACAACCTTCTCCACAGGTATTGTGCAATAGGAGGAATTCAATTCACTCCATTCATAAATCTAATTGTCTTCTCTCAGAGCTAGGAGAATATGCTGTCTTCCACTTTCTAAACCCAATGCCAACTGCTTTACCAAGATTTTCATCATTATCCCCTGGACTTTGGCCACAACCTTCTCACTACTCTGGGCCCTTTTTATCTATTTCCCATCTCTTTTCCAAATCTCCCAAATACCCAGTATTCTCTCTGTGATCTCTTTAAAATGCAAATTTGACCTTATCTGTCCCTCCACAAAGCCCTTTAATTACTTGGTTGCCTGAAATATAAAGTCTCACCTTCTTAGCGTAACACATACGACCTTCCATGATGTGACCTTTCCCCTTCCTGGAGCTTTTCTCCAGTAGTCTGTGGTCTAATTATTAAAGGGAAACCCACTCACTATATTCTCATTGTATAAATGGGGATCCTGGACTTCAAAGGGAGTAAATTGTCCTAGTGACAGCCCTGGGATTCAAAACTTACTGACATGACAAATTTTTAATCTCTTTCTTACATTGCCTAATGGTTCTGTTATCAAAACTTCAAAACTTACCTAACAAAACCAGTGTAAGAAAACTACCCCTTACTCTTCACTTCCACTGTATTTTGGTTGGTTCTTATGCAAAACTAGGAGCATCTTGGCACAGCTGTGACGTGGCAAGTCTGCCACCGGGGCCCCTGGCCTCTGGTCAAGTGTCCTGCTCACTCCCTTTGGGTACCAGTGACTTCACGCAAGATTTAGTCTCCTTTAAGCTTGTTTTCAAGAAAGTCTCTACTTCCTTTCTAATCAAAGTATACAACATCCACAAGGAGTTAGAAAAGTTATTCTTTTCTGGAGCATATTTAGGGAAAAGGACTGAATGAATAGCCTGAACAAGCCTCCTTTCCCTAACATTATTGCTACCTTCTCGCTCTTCTAATGGCAATGAGGCCGAGAGTGTCCAGAGGAGTTCTCCGCCCCTCTACATTGGGGGGAGGGAACTACCACCTAATGCCTCAAAGTGATGTGACCTTCTAAAGACCACCTACATAGTTTATGGTTCTGCTTTTGAGGGAGCAGAGAAGGGAAAAAGCAGAAATGTAATTTCGGGCATTTTAGCACATAACAATAAAAACAAATTTATTGAGCACATGTTCTTTGCCGGCACCATGCTAAGTAAGCATTTTATAGGTATTCTCTTTGTTAAGCTAGTGAGGACAGAGCCAGGATCTGACCTCAGATCTGGCTGGTCCCTAGATTCGGCTGCTGCTTCCTGCTCTGGGTAGACGCAGCCCTCTGACGCCCAGCTGTGTGAGCAGAGGGCAGGCTGGATTTCAGCTCCCCAAGGCCCCTCTGCAAACACCTTTGCATGCTGTCCAGACTGCACAACCCCAGCATCCCTGCCCAAACCCACACTTCAACCTGACAAAGAGCATGGTTTGTAAGAGTGCTCAGGGATTGGATGACCTGGCTGTGAATACAGGCTGTCTCACAACTGATCCTGGGACCTTTGACAAGCTACTTTATTTCATTTGATTTTGGTTTCTCCATCAGTTCAATGGGAAGATACCTGCCTCATGAGTTTTTTGTGAGGCTAACTGATTTTTAAAAAAGATTTTATTTACTTATTAGAGAGAGAGAGAGAGCTGGAGCAAGCACAAGTGGGTGGAGGGTCTGAGGGAGAAGCAGGCCCCCCACTGAGCAGGGAGTCCGATGCGGGGCTTGATCCCAGGACCCTGAGATTATGACCTGAGCCGAAGGCAGAAGCTTAACTGACTAAGCCGCTCAGGTACCCCGAGGCTATATGATTTTTATTCATTTAGAGTGCTCAGACTTAGCACATAGTAGGTACTTAATGAATAGGTTCTGAAAAATTAGCATTTTAACCCCCATGCCTGCAGTGAAGAACTAGCAGGAAAGGGATGGGATACTGAGGACAATTTTATGGAACAAGTCTTTTAGGTTTGGCATTGTTGGTGGCCTTAGAAGAGAAGGGTAAGGAGTGGAGGATTCAGGAGGGTCACACATGGTTCCCAGGGGAGGTGAATTGGTTAAGTGTCCAGGGCAGAGTCCATGTTCAGGAATAATAGCTATACGTGTATCCCAGGTACATGTTCTCCAAGGTGCATGTTCTTCAGAAACCTGAAGCACAATGGCAGGTTATGAGCAAAGAACAAAGGGAGCCCCATTATCTAGAAGTCTTATCCCCCAGCACCTTCCCCCACTACTCAACTAGGTGCTCTCTTGGGCCAAAAGGTAACTGCTTTCACTAAAAATCCTTAAACTTTGACTCTTTGAGGGAGCAGTCAGTGACAATGACGGCTTCCAAGACAATGAGAGCACACAAATATCTGCATAGCACTGAGATCCATGATGAAAATACAGTTCACAATTAGTTGTGAACCAATGGTTCCTGAAGCATGAAAGACCATTTTCAGAAATACATAGATGCTGTAATCCTATCTCATGACTCAGGAATTTGCAGAAGTTTAGTGTCTGATGTCCTTGTTTTAGCTAAAGGTACTTGTTCTCTGAGATTGGATCTCTGAGATTCATGAAGGAGAGGGCTATGGTATCTGTGGAATATCTTGGTTCATTTGCCTGTTTTATTTATTTATTTTAAGAATTTATTTATTTATTTGACAGAGAGAGAGAGAGAGTGAGAGAGGGAACACAAGCAGGGGGAGTGTGAGAGGGAGAAGCAGTCTTCCCGTGGAGCAGGGAGCCTGATGGGGGACTCGATCCCAGGACCCTGGGATCACGACCCGAGCCGAAGGCAGCCGCTTAACCAACTGAGCCACCCAGCTATCCCGATTTGCCTGTTTTAAAAATTATGCATCAACTAGTAATCATGGCTAAGGATTAGAGGATAGAGGAGAAGGGGCGCCAGTGGGAGGAACTGAGAAATCATGCATCAATGAGGAAAAGTTAGATAGTCTCCTTTCTTAAGGAAAGCATCCTAGTAAAGTCCACTGCCACTTCATTCCTCCCGACTGAATATCCAGAAACTTTTATTGTCACCACCAATAATATATGTCTTTAGGGTCTTGCAGACGTCAAAGAAAAGAGTGAGGATTCCAATATAGATTATGCAAAAGTAAATGGGATTTGAGGCATTCAGGAAGTTGGGGTCATTATCAGCTTCCTGGATGATAGAAAGGCAGCAGGCGAATCAAGACACTGACAAAGTGATGGTTATCCTTGGCTGGCTACTCAAGAGGAAAAGATGAGAGAAAGATAATCTCAATCCTGACCTCATTGCATAAAGGTTCTAGCTAGGAAAGTCAAATTCAAGGTAACCCTCATGTTTCCAGTGTGCTGGAAAAAGAGAAATATACCTTGTCTCTGACATACCATGTGCTTTTCATTTCATATGGGCTTTATATGTGGTTTGAAACTTTCATTGCCAGGTAACATGAGACATATTGCCAAGAGGTCCCTGTACATTTGTTTGGAGCAATGGAAATAGTGTTGGACCAGGAGACAGAAGACCTGGGTCCTTGTCCTGCCCCTGTTTATTAGTTGTGGACCTGGCATAAGTTGTTTAATATCTCTATCTCTTTATTTATTTTTTCTCTTTTCAAATCTATATTTAAATTTTAGTTAGTGAACATACAGTGCAATATTTGTTTCAGGAGTGGAATTCAGTGATTCATCACTTACAACACCCAGTGTTTGTTATAACAAGTGCACTCCCTCACATCCGCCACCCATCTAGCCCACGAATGAGGAAGCTAGTACCTGACCTCCTGGCCTTACAGAGTCTTTGTGAGAATAAAATTAGGTTATGCAAATTAAAGTACTTTGAACAAAAATGATGCAGGCAGTTAACATATTAAAGAATTATAGTTGCAGATAAAATTGACCATGGGCTCTTCTTGTAACTCCATTTGGGGCATGCTGCCAAATTTCACAAAACCAGTCTATTCTCAAGCACCATTTTCTAATTGCATATTGACCTACTGACTCTTTGCAATCTGCATTTGACCTCTCCTGTCTTCCAAAATTGTTTTCTTGAAGGTCACCTGTGATTTCCTAATCACTAAATTTCATGTTTATTTTTCATCAGTTTTCATCCTCAATTCCTTAGAAGCTATGGTGCTGCTTCTCATCTACTTCTTGAAATTTCCTTTTACTTGTGTGACCCTGAGCTCTTCAAGTTTTCCTCTGATGTCTCTAGCTGCTTCTCCACTGATTTCTCTTCTTTTTTATACTTGTTAGGAATAGGCATCCACCAGGGTTCTGTCCTCATTCCCCTTCTCTACTTCCTTGGTGATTCTGTTCATCACAAGTCTTCTTCAGGTTTTCCCATGAAAACCTTAGAACCATTATGTTCATTTGGCTTTGGCATCAACATTCCGTCCATCTCTTTCCCCCATCAGCTTTTTTCTGACTTACAAACTTGATAATGACTTATTATTTTATGAGTTACACATGTGAGGAACTTAATTTATTTTGGGTTTATGCCCTTCCCCAACCAGTGATCAATCCTGCCAACTGTCCTCCAAAATGTTCTTACTGCCACCCTCAAATTTAGACCTTCATCACCTCTCACCAGGATTCCTTTAGGAAACATCAAACCTATAGGGTAATCCTTGTAGAAGCAGGAGTCCAATCACTTCTGATTATTCTCTTATTCACAAGGATCCTCTGACTCTCCCATATGTGGGACCATAGCATAGTGGATACCATATGTCCTCCATACCTGGAGTCTAACATCCCTGTTCAGGGATGTATTCCTGACTTCCACACATGTTATATATTCCAACCAAACTAACAGTTCTTTGCTCCCCAAATATCCAATATTTATCACATGAATGAATAAGTGAGTGAATGAATATATACTCAATCTTCATTTCTTGTTTCTGGCCCTATTTCTTTCAATTCTTTTTTTTTTCAGTCAACTACCTGCAGTCATTTCCATCTCTCAAAACCCTACTGACTCTTTGAGACTCTATAAATATTTCCTCTTCCTTGAAGCTTTCCCTGATCACATCAACCAGCATAATCACTCTCCCTCTGAGATTAGAGAATTCATTGATGATCATGTGGTACTGATTACAGTCCCTTGTATTCCTGAGTGATATTCCTTTCCCCCTCTTAGATTTAGTGCATACTGGAAGGTGAAACTGTGCCTTCTTCATCCTTGTAATCCACACTGCCTAGCATACTGCCTTATATGTAGTGGAATTAAAATGAATGATATTGCTTGAAGAAGCTCTCATTTTGGCTGATTTAAAACTAGCTCTCAAACTATTGGCTTAAAAACAGAGGAGCATAATTACTGCTCTCCTGGGTCAGACTATTATCTGTCGGTATTCAACTGCTGTCCTCGGGTCTCTATTACTTAATTGAGGCTTGCTGTGTACCAGGCACCATGGCACATATTTGCCAAGGGTCATATATAACCCTCATAGAAACTTTTAAAATAGGTAAAATGTTATCTTCATTTTACAGATGTGGAAAGTGGAGCTCAGAGAGGTTAAATAAAATGCAAAGATCACATAGCTAACAAATGGCAGAGTTGAGACTTAAACTACTAAGGATGTGGTCTTAGCCTTGATTATATAATAAATCTTAAGACCAGAGATCTTGCTTGGTACATCCTAGTGTTGCTCCCTAACCCACATTGAGTTATTTATCCATGGTTCTTAACTTAGCTTCTTACAAATTAATTTCTGTTTTTAACGTGTGCTAACTCTTGTGCACATGAGTTGAGTCTTGTCCTAATCTCCTTTGGCTTGGATATAACCCTTGGGAAAGTACTGCTATGTCTTAATGTACTCAGCTGTTAACTGAAGGGAATAAAGTCATAGATGTTTCTAGTGGCCGCTGTCTGCGAACCCCTGCCATGTTTAAAAACAAACTTAGAAAAGTAGGCTCCTGGGGCCAGAGAACCATGTGTAATTTATTGTAAGATGGAAAATACTTCAGGAAGCCTAAGAGGGAAAAGAAATCCTTTCACCTACTTCCTGCAGGAGCTCCGAGCAGCCAGCTATATATTTTTCCACTTATAATGGTAGATTTTTTCCTTCTGAAATTCACAGAGGACTTTGTGGGGACTATGAAATGATGCAGAATCTCACTCAAATAACTTTCAAGATTGTAGTGCTTGTCTTCCATAAATCTGATGTGCAATGACCTCTAGCAATGACATGTTTTTTTTTTTTTCAAAATAAAGCAGTCAAATCAATCATTTATTGAGTTGCTACTATGTGCCCATCTCAGTTTACGTTGTGGCATACTTTGGGTTCCCTAGAATCAGGTTATCAAATACATGGCAAGTGCTCAGTAAATATGTGTTAAATTGAAATCGGTATGGCCTTGATACTGAAGTGTTTTCTCTGAAATAGCCTTTATTTTTTCACATAAAAAATGAGAGAAGTAGACCAGGTGATCCTAAAGTCCCTTTCAAGTTTTAAACAATGCAACAACAACAAAAAATGCTTTCAAAAATTATTCTATACTCTGGTGCCTTGCTCAAGGGGGCATATAGAATGCATGATTCTATGAATTGTATATATATCATGCAGGACGTTACTTAGCCAAGAGGATAATTCCAATGTAGTAAGTAAGGCTATATACAGGTTCTAGTCAAGAATATTTATGTTAAATAACCAGTAAGAATATACAGTGATAAAAATGTATCATTTACTATAGTAATAAAAAGTACTAAAAAACTCAGGAAAAAATTTATATAAAGCATGCAGAATCTATATGGAGAAAACTATAAAGCTTTAGTATAGGATATAAACAGGGCCAACAAATGGGTATATCTAATATGTTCTTAGATAGGAAGTCTCAATTTAGTTAAATAAATGGATAAGTTGAACCCCATTTGGACTCTTTTTGGAAACATGATTAAAGTTAAAGGTGACTTATAAGGATGATATGTATGAGAATACACCAGCATTTTTGAAAGGAAGAATAAAGACAATGTTTTTCTTCCCCAGCAAACATCATATTTTATTATGAAGCTACAAAAATCAGAAGTTTGGTATTGGTATCAGAAAGGACAGATAGATCAATAGAATAGAAAGGATATCCTAAAAAACATATATTCTTGAAATAATTTAGTATATAATTTCAAATCAGCAGGTCTGTTAGCCTAGGCTAGGTCAAGTAACAAATTATTGTCAAATCTCACTAGACTAATACAACATAAGTATATATCTGTAGTCCACTGCAGGTCACAGGATGAGGAGGGGAAAGAAATTTGCTCTGCAGAGTCATTTATGGATCTAGGCTGACAGAGTCTCTACTATGTTGTAGACGAAATATATGGTCTTCATGATTACAAAGCAAGATTACTAATGGAGGCCTCAAACCTGATCTTAAATGTTTTGCCTAGAAGTAACAAATTTACAGAACTAATGACCTACCTAATTGCAAGAGGGCCAAGAAATATGAGTAGGTCTTAGATATTTTGTGAGAAATAAATGTGTCTGCCACAATGGAGAATATATGTAAACCATATATCCAGGCATCCCAAGATTTTATTTATTTGAGAGAGAGAGAGCACACAAGCGGGGCAAGGGGTAGGAGCAGAGGGATAAGGAGAAGCAGATCTTCTGCTGAGCAGGGAGCCTGTTTCCTGGGCTCGATCCTAGGACCTTGAGATTATGACCCGAGCTGAAGGCAGATGCTTAACTGACTGGGCCACTTAGGCGCCCCTAAAATCAATTTAATTAAGCAATAAGAAGGAATAAAATCAGCAACAGAGGATGATCCATAACAAAGACATGTGTTAAGTAGTAAAGAAAGACCAAAATGGTAGACTTAAACCCAATCGTATGAATGATTACATTAAATATAGTGCCACATGAGAGACAGAGATGATCAAACTGGGTAAAAAAAATGCAAAGCCCAACTCTATCCTATTGACAAGAGATATATATTAAATACAAAAATGCAGAGAGTTTGAACTTAAAACGATGGAAAAAGATATACTATGCAACAATAAACATAAGAAAGTTGGTGTGACTATGTTAGTATTGACAAAGTAGGCTTGAAGATAAGGAATATTATGAGATAAAAAAGGACATTGTGCAATTAATAAACCAGTCAATTCATTGGGAAGACATAGTAATCCTAAATGTGTATACACCAAATAATAGAGATTAAAAATACATGAAGGGGGCGCCTGGGTGGCTCAGTCATTAAGTGTCTGCCTTCAGCTCAGGTCATGATCCCAGGGTCCTGGGATCAAACCCCGCATCAGGCACCCCGTTTGGCGGGAAGCCTGCTTCTCTCTCTCTCATTCCCCTGCTTGTGGTCCCTCTCTGGCTGTCTCTCTCTCTCTGTCAAATAAATAAATAAAATCTTAAAAAAAAAATACATGAAGCAAAAGCAACCACATCTGGAGGGAGAAGAAAGGCCTATGCAAATTACAGGTGGAGAATTTAAAATACCTCTCTCAGTAAGTTATATAATGAAAAAGAAATCAACAAGGTTATAGATAATTTGTACAACATTCCACAACTGTATATTAAACATTTTTGTTAAGTGCATATTGAATGTTTACTGAGATAGACCATATGGTAGACTATGAAACAAGTCACATAAATTTAAAAAATTGAATTAATAACAGTATGTTCTCTGATAACAACACAATTAAACCAGAAATAGTAATAATAGCATGTCCAAAAAGTTCCAAATATTTGAATATTAAAAAATACATTTCTACATAATCCATGGGTCAAGAAGGAAACCATGAGGGAAATGATAATAAGAAGAGATTATGTATTCAACAACTTTAGATGAAATTTAAAATACCTTAAAATGTAAATATTACCAACACATACACAGGAAGAAATAGAAAGTATGTATATTTCTGTATCTGTTTTAAAAATGGAATTTATTTTTAAAACTTCCCAAAAGAATACTGCAGGCCCAGATGGTGTCAGTGTTAAATTTTATCAAATATTTAAAGAAATAATAATATTTTTCTTATGCAAACTCTTTTTAGAGAAGAACACTTCTCTATTTTTTTTTTCTTGTGGTAGTATAACCCCAATAATAACCTGACAAAGATAGTACAAAAAATAACAGAACTATAATAGAATAATAACAGAATAATAAGCCTCATAAACAGAGATGTGAAAATCCTTGACAAAATACTGGCAAATCAAATACAAAAATATATGAAAAGGATAACAGAATAACGAGCCTCATAAACATAGATGTGAAAATCCTTGACAAAATATTGGCAAATCAAATACAAAAATATATGAAAAGGATAATATAGCATGACTAAGTAAGCTTTTTCCCAAGACTGCAAGACTGAGCTACCACTCAAAAACCTATCAATGTAATTCATGATATTAACAGAATAATAGAACAAAGCCATATGATGAAATCAATACATGCAGGAAAAGCGTTTGTCAAAATTCAACATTAATTCATGAAGAAGAAACCCTCTCAATATACAAACAGAAGGGAATGTTCTCAATCTAATAAAAGGATCTACAGTGAGACAAAACAAAACAAAACAGGCAATAATATGCTTAGTGGTGAAAAGATGAATTCTTCTTCCTAAGATGAGAAACTACACAAGAGTATCTGCTCTCACCATTTCTGTTCAGTTCGATACTGGAGAGACTAGCCAGTGCACCAAAGTAAGTTTTAAAAAGTAAAATGACAAGGATTGGAAGGGAAGAAATAGCACTATCTCTACCAAGGAACCGAAAGAAAGAAAGAAAAAGAAAGAAAGAAAGGAAAGAAAGAAAGAAAGAAAGAAAGAAAGAAAGAAAGAAAGAAAGAAAGAAAGAAAGAAAGAAAGAAAGAAAAGACAAAAGGAAAAAGAAAGAAAAAAAAAAGAAAGAAAGAAAAGAAAAGAAAGAAAGAAAGAAAGAAAACCCTACTAGAACTAGTAAGATAAAGTAGTAAGTTTCTAGGGTTCAAGACAAGTATGCAAAAATCAAATGGATTTCTATATATTAGCATAGAATTGAAAAATAATATTAAGAAAAATCCATTTATAATAGCAATCAAGGAAAACATTTAGAAATTAAACAAAAATATATAAGATTTCTCTACTGATAACTACAAAATATTGCTGAGAGAAATAAAAGAAAATATAAATAAATGAAGTGATAACATCATTTCTTGAATCAGAAGACTACATATTTTTAAGATGCCTGTTTTCTCTAAATTGACCTACAGATTCAATACAATCCAAATAAAAATCTCAACAGATTTTTCAGTAGAAACTGATAAGTTGATTTAAAAATGTATATAGAAATCCACAGGATACAGCATAGTCAGAGCAATCAGTACCTGATTTCAAGACTCACCATAAAGTCTACTGTGATCAAGATGACATGGTATGGATGAAAGAAGAGAAAAATACATCAAAGGAGCACAATGGAGAATCCAGAAATAGACTTCCACATACATGGTCACTGATTTTCAAAAAGGCACCAAGACGATTCAGTGAAAAAAAAGGAAAAGCCTTTTCACAAATGATGCTGGAATAACTGGATATGGAACAAAAATTAACCTCATTCCCTACCTCACACCACACTAAAATATTAATTTGAGATGGATTACAGGCTTAGCGAGAAAGCTGTAACTCTAGAGTAGAGGAGAGGTAAGTGGTACTCAGGACTCATAACGAGGGCATGAGGATTTGAGATACTGAAAGGACCCTATAATCAATTTTCTCTACATTATAGATGAGAAAACTAGCTTACAGAGATAAATAATTTGCTCAACACCACCCTGATAGTGTATCTTGGTGAGAATATCTTGTATTCTCATTTCAATTCCTCCTACATTTTAGGATTCTCCAGAAAGCTAATTTTAACACTGTCAGGGGAGCCTGACGGTATCCCAAGTCCAATCGTGACAGTTTATTGTCTGCATTCAAATCTAAGGCTACCACACATCAATCAAAATATGGAGTCAGGCTGTAAATTAACACTGCCGATCTGATATATGGGGAAAAAAAAGAAGCTGAGAATAGGAGTGCTGGTGCCTCATATCTGATCCATGAGACATGATCTATGAATTAAAGGACCATTCAGCAAATGTATACTGAACATTCTTTTCAGGTCAGGGAATCACAGAGATAGAAAAGTGGTAAGACATTATTCTAATCCAGAATCTGTAGCTATTTCTTTAAAAAGTTATCAGTTAATGGCTTTATGCAAAACACTTTATGTACACGATTTAGTTTAATTTAATCTCCACAAAATTCTGGTTGGTAGGGATTTTTTTCCCCTTCATTTTATAGGAGAGAAAACTGACACACAGAAGAGTTAAATGGCTCTATTCATGGTGACAAGATTATTAGGTAGTGGGGTCAGGATTCAAAGTCAGGTCTGCTTGATTGCAGAACTCAAACTGTTAACTTCTCTCCAATATTGTCTCATGCTACTACTACTAATGGCTACTAGTCATTGATTTCCACTTAGGCCAGGCACATTAAACTATGTCTTCTATATACATTTATATATACGTATTTATGTGTTTATGTATTTATGTATATACACACACACACACATATGTATATACACACATCTATCTACCATACATATATTACAGATATTCTACCCAACACCTCTGGTCCTTGCAGAATAGGTTTACTATTCCCAAAACAAAGATGAAACGGAGGTTCAAAGAGGTTAAGAAATTTTCCTGTAGTTGAATAGCTAGTAATTATATACCCAGGATTTGAAACTCGGTATGTTTAGAATCAAATACAATGCCTTTGCAATGATGATGTCTTTCCAATATTTGAATCCACCAACTCTGATGGCACTGAAGGGAGTGCTTCGTGGGACGTGAACAACAGGAAAAGCAAATCGAGGCACAGTTTCCTGGATTTTAGAGGCAAACACGCCAATGCCACCACCTGGCTTTCAAGATTCAACTTTCTCTGGGAGATCAGCACAATGGTTCTCTCCACCTGTGCGCTGTGAGGCACACAGGCATGATAAGAAATATTCCTCTAATGTGATAATACATTTACGTATATATGGTAGTCTAAGGAGTTGAGATTACCAAATTGCTCACTCTATTTAGTTTTATCTAGCCATTTAGCAGACAAAAGTAAATGAATGCAGCGTGCCTAGGCTATCAAACCAATCTGTTAATTCCAAGGCTCCCAAATGTGTGTTATTTCTTTTCCTTTCCTTTTTTAAAACAGGTCAGTGGCTTCAATAATGCCACCTGATAGAGAAGTCAAGGCCTTTTAAAATTAATGTGCACATGCCCTCAGAAATCCAGTTCTCATTTTAATTTAAAACAGTTCTCTTCTGTCCCTCTCTCCCTCTCCCCCTCTCTTCTTTCAGGGACTTTTCCGATTTGAAAGCAGTCAAGTGTGTGTTATCATTATACTGGCAGCTTCTGAATGATTTCGGAAAAGATCAAAGTCCTTTGTTAATTGCTAAGTATAAGATATTTAATCATTTCATTGTGATTTATTGGGTGAAAATAGAATATGACAGCCTCCTCCAAAATTAATATAATGGTAATAAGTGAATGAAACAGCAAAATATAAGGTTTCCAAATGTTAAATCAACATAGATGGTGCAGGTGCTTGTCAAACTCAGGGGTTTACTTTCCTTTTCCCTTTTGAGGTTGTGAAATTTGTTCAGTTGACCTGGAGAAGAAAATCTGTGCAAATACCTACCACTTTGCTGGATCAGTTGCATCACAATAAAGAGAGGATGCTGTTTTTCTCTTCACAGAATCAAGAGCTATTTTGTTGAACAACAAGAAGTTGTTTCACTAGAAGTTCTTTCCCTCCTACTGTCAGCAGTCAGGAAACAGTTGGCTGGGAATGTTTTACACGTCCTCTGCTTTCCTTTATTTTTAGTTTTGATATTTGAATCTATGGAACTGAAAGCACACTCACCATAGTGTACTCAGTCCCAAGTGGATTCCCAGTTTCCTGCACCAGAAACTTTCTGTGAAAGCTTCAACTAATGTCTTAAAAAATGCGTTTTCAATTCACTTAGTTTTGTGGTTTGATGGGCCAAGGCTTGTGTTAGGATCTCTGTACGGATTTATCTAGATCAGGCAAGTCTTGGCTCTTAGCACTTCTCCCATTGAGTTGATCCTGGAGCCCTAACAATACAAAGAAATGGACAAGCATAAATAAACTGACCACTCATTTCCTACAGCCTTGCCTCCAGGGTTCAGACTCTCAGGCCTTTAGTCTTAATCCCCAGACTCCTTATGGTGATAATGATAGTATTTATCTCAGAGGGTGGTGTGAAGATTAAATAAAATAATGTATATAAAGCAGTTAGCTCGGGGCGCCTGGGTGGCTCAGTCGTTAAGCGTCTGCTTTCGGCTCAGGTCATGATCCCAGGGTCCTGGGATGGAGCCCCGCATCCAGCTCCCTGCTCAGCAGGAGGCCTGCTTCTCCCTCTCCCACTGCCCCTGCTTGTCTTCCCTCTCTCCCTTGTGTCTCTCTCTGTCAAATAAATAAAATCTTAAAAAAAAATAAAGCAGTTAGCTCAATACCTGGAATTTATTAAATACCCAGTAAAGGTAAAGTATTATTATTAATAATATTTTGAATAATACTTTTTTGTGTTACACCATTATTACAATTTACTGCATACTTTCGCATCTATTATTTCAGACACTTGAAGTTTAAGAAAAAAATGGTTCTCTGCTGGGATTATTTAATTGGTTCAGATTCAAATGTAGAAAAATGAGTTACATGCTATAAAGTATTAATTAATGGAAATTAAAAAAAACTAGCATTTCAATTTAACCAGAGTTTTCTGTTCTCAACCTACAGGAAAAAGAAAAAAAAAATGAGGAAATATGCTCAAAGTACTTATTTAAAAAAATAAGTTTTAGAGAAATGTACTAGAGGCAAGACAGATTCATTCAATACTGCTTTATTTCATATCTTTATTCAGAATGCTAGTCAATGCAAATCATTTTTAATAATAATGGAAAATCTCTTATCCATTCAAGCATCGCTCTTGAATCCTTACTATGTGCCCCATGTTGGAGGGTCTTAAATGATCAAAGACATATGTAATTATGTCCATTTTTACTCAACTATTAAGTTAGGAAGGTGGAGTAATCCATTTCTTAACATGTTTCAATAATAAAAGCTAATCCAAAAGTATTTTAAAGATACTCTTATTTAATGAGAAATGAAATTTATAAGAATTCTCCTCTACCCTGAAAATTCTAAATGAGGTTTTATTATAACTAGGGTATTGAATAGCTTTTCCATTAAGTAAATATGGTCTACATTTTTCTAGAACAATCTCATTTAAATGAACAAGCAATTCTTTTAACACTGCAGAGTCATTTCATGAGGGCATAGTTACCTAAAATAATAACAGAGCACTCAAAAACAAACAAAACAAAACACTGTGATAGAGAAACAGTAATTTCCTCAAATATGAAATGGTGAGGTTTGTGCAAACTATTTTGTGATTATTTTTTAAAATAGCCTTACTGATAATTATACATTTGAATAATTGTATTCTCTTTCAAAGTAATCATCTTGGAAAACACTAAATTCCAATGATAAAGATATTACTTTAAATAGTACGTGAAAATCTTTCAAAGAATTGAGCGTTGCACATTAAAAAAAAATTTCATTGGTGGCAAATTTTCACTCTTTGAGCCCAGAGTAATCTGCAACTTTAAAAATAATGTATAACTGGGCGCCTGGGTGGCTCAGTTGGTTGAGCGACTGCCTTCGGCTCAGGTCCTGATCCTGGAGTCCCTGGATCGAGTCCCGCATCGGCCTCCCTGCTCGGCGGGGAGTCTGCTTCTCCCTCTGACCCTCCCCCCTCTCATGCTCTCTGTCTCTCATTCTCTCTCTCTCTCTCAAATAAATAAATAAAAATCTTCTTTAAAAAAATAATGTAGGGGCGCCTGGGTGGCTCAGTCGTTAAGCGTCTGCCTTCAGCTCGGGTCATGATCCCAGGGTCCTGGGATCGAGTCCCACGTCGGGCTCCCTGCTTGGCGGGAAGCCTGCTTCTCCCTCTCCCACTCCCCCTGCTTGTGTTCCTGCTCTCGCTGTCCCTCTCTGTCAAATGAATAAAATCTTTAAAAAAAAAAAAATAAAAAAAAAAATAAAAAAATAATGTATAACTAATATATATGCTTGAGGAATTCCTGGAATATTTTATGAAGATACATAGAGTAATACCATAAATCTGCAACTAATATTTTAAAATAATATGTAACTAACGTATGTGTTGTTATACTTAAGCAATGATTCAAAATACTTACAAAAATACAGATTAATATAAATATTCACCTGTTCTTTTCCTATATTCAAAAATCTTTTTTTTAATTTAATTTCCCTGTGATTTATGATGCACTGCAAGGCTATATCATGTTCCTTCTAGATTGTTTTTTTCTCCTCCCAAAGAGTTTCGTGAATTAGTTATCCTTTCCTTATTGGTTTAAAATGATACCTATGCTGGTAGAGACTTTGGGAAGAAACTGCCCAGCTCACGATGATCCCATTTCTCTGGAAACTCTCCCCAAGCCGTAGAGGTGAGCTGCTGCATCCTCATGCCCTGAGCTAATCATATTTCTCTTGGAAATTTGGAATTGAGACTGAGAGGTGGTCCCTGTATGTGCCTGGAACTGAGAACATCTACACGGGAACTGAGGATGCCTATGTGCATGGAGGAGGCCTGTAGAGAGAAAATAAAAAAGCAGATGTGTACAGGAAGACAGTGGTGAGAGGCCAAATTGCCCAAGTTAGAGGATGAGGTCCTCAGTGCCAGTCACTGTCAAGTTTCTGCCTTGGGTGTCAGAAGAGTAGCCTTATGGTGAAATTTCACTTCCTTACTCAAGTGTTAAGTTGGAATTACGTTTTCTTTATCTTCATGCAAGGAGTATATTGACTAAGCATCCTGCTTGAGTTGTGTTCTCCCAAAATTCCTGTCCATCTGGAACCTGTGAATGGGATCTTTTTTGTAAATAGGGTCTTTGGTAGATGCAATCAGTTTGAGAAGTGGTCATACCAGAGTAGGGTGGACCCTAATCCAATAAGGGGGGAGACATTTGGACACAGACACACAGGGAGAAAGCCGTGTGACTGTGGAGGCGGAGAGTGCAGGGATGTGTTCACAAGCCAGTGAACACCAAGGATTGCCAGAAACCATCAGAAGCTCCGAAGAAGCAAGGAAATATCCTTGCCTATAGCCTTTAAAGAGAAAATGGCCCTGCTGACACCTTGATTTCAGATTTCTGATCTCCAGAACAGTGAGAGAGTAGATTTTTGTTGTTTTAGCCACCCAGTTCATTGAAATTTGTTACAGAAACCCTAGGAAATTAATAAACTAAGAAAGTAACTCTAACACACTAAACTCTAATTTTTAGTTCTGTTTAATTGATATGTCTGCTTATTCCTATGAGAAAATCACATTGCTTTAGTTGTTTTTGCTTTTTAGTATTTTAATATATTGTCATGCAAATTTCTCTCAGTATTCTTCAATATTTCTTTGACTATTATCACTAGCTTGTTATTTTACAACATTAGACTCACTTGACAACATCCAGAGCACTTTTAAAAAACTTTAAGTGGCTTGATTAGTTCTGTTTAGCTTTTTACTCCTAATTTATAAGATTATTTCATTGTGATCAGAGAGAATGACATGTATAGTTCCTACTTTGGGGGAATTTATTAAGGTTTCTTTATGGTCTGGTACTTGACAATGTTGGCATATGTTTTTTGAGTATTTGAAAAGAGGGTGTATCTTCTCTTGAAGGATACAAATTAGACTCATTACTGGTAAGCATATGATTTATTCAAATCCTGCATTGTACCCTCATTTCTTATTTCCCCAGTCTCTGGGTAAACATGTCTAAATATGGCTGTGATTTGGCTAAGTTTTTTTATTTGGTTTATGTATTTGGATATTATGTTATTTAGTGAATAATATTTATATTTATTATTTATTTATTTATTTATTTATTATTTATTTATTTTTAAAGATTTTATTTATTTGACAGAAGGACACACGGGGAGAGGGAACACAAGCAGGGGGAGTGGGAGAGGGAGAAGCAGGCTTCCTGCTGAGCAGGAAGCCCGATGCGGGTCTCTATCCCAGGACCCTGGGACCATGATCTGAGCCGAAGGCAGACGCCCAATGACTGAGCCACCCAGGTGCCCCTATTTAGTGAATAATATTTATAACATTCATTTTGAATTGTACTTTTTAGCACTAAAACATACTTATCTTTGCTTGAATAAATGCTCCTTGGCTTAAAGTCCACTTTGTTTTCTATTAATATCAGCAACATCCTTCTTTCTTTGTTAACTTGTTTAACTTTGTCCATTCTTTTATATAGATTTTCCCATTTTATGTTATTTTTAATTACCAGAGAAATGCAACCTTCTTTTTAAAATTCAAACATCATGGCATATAGAGAGAAATCTGAAAATTCCCAGTTCATCAACCATCATCCTCCACACAGTGCTAATCATCTTTAGAATAACTAATATTAACAATTTGGTGGATATCTTTTCAGATAATTTTCTATTTATCTACTACTATATATTTACTTACCATTTTATGTCAGCAATTATAAAATAAAAATAAAATCAATAAAATATATATGAAATATAAATTTTACAAGTATACATGACAAACAGTAAAGACACACATGAGCTCTTACATACATTTAATCATAATGTAGTCTGTGTACACATGCTATCACTTAACCTTTGGAACCAGAGACTCAAGAGGCCATGATCTATCACAGTTGAACATAGGATCTTCTTATAAGTAAACAAACAAACCCACTTGTCTTTATCTGTAGTTTTGCTCCCTTTCTCATTCCTATTATTTTCTTACTTTTTCCTGATCCTATTTGCCATGCATTTTCTATTTTATTGGTTTTTTACAAGGAAACACATTTTGGATTGGTTAGAATTCTTTTTGTTTTCAATTTCATCAGTTTCTACTTTTATCTTCAAGAGCTGCTTCTTTCTATTTATACTCTTTTTAAAGCTATTTAAACAATTCATTTTTTTATTGTGGTAAAAAAAACGTAATATAAAACTTACTGTCTTAACCATTTCTAAGTGTACAATAGTAGTGTTAACTATATGCCCATTGTTGTAAAACAGATTTCTAGAACTTTTTCTTGCAAAACTAAAACTCTGTACCCATTAAGTAACAACTCCCCTCTTCTCCCTCCCCCAGTCCCTGATAATGACATTCTACTTTCTGTTTCCATGAGTCTCACTATTTTAGATACCTCATATAAGTGGAATCATGCAGTATTTGTCTTTTTGTGACTGGCTTATTTTACTTAGAATAATGTCCTCAAGATTCGTCCATGGTGTAGTGTATGGAACAATTTCTATCTTTTTAAAGGCTGAATAATATTCTGTTGTAAGTACATACCATCTGTTTTTATATCCATTCATCCATTGATGGACATTTAGGTTGCTTCCACACTTGGCTACTGTGAATATTGCTGCAATGAACATGGGTGTGCAAATATCTCTTCAAGACCCTATTTTCAGTTCTCTGGTATATATACCAAGAGTGGGATTGCTTGATTCTATGATAATTCTATTTTAATTTTTTTGGATAAACCTCCATACTATTTGCCATAGTGACTGCTCCATTTTACATTTCCAGCCAGAATCACAAAGGTTCCAAGTTTTCCACATCCTCATACCATACTGTTTTGATTACTATAGATTTGTAATATGTTTTGAAATCAGGAAGTGTGCCATCTCCAGCTTTATTATGTTTTCTCAGGGTTGTTGTGACTATTTAGGATTCTTTGAAATTCCATATGAATTTTAGGATTTTATTTTCTATTTCTGCAAAAAATGTCACTGGAATTTAGATAGGGGTTTCCCTGAATTTGGAGATCACTTTGGGTGGTCTGGGCATTTAGGTAATACCAAGTCTTCTAATCCATGACCATGGGATGCCTTCCACTTATTTGTATTTTCTTTAATTTTTTAATTTAAAATTTTGGGGGGAGGTAGGGGGCTGGGGTAGGGGCAGAGGGAGAGAGAATCCTAGGCAGGCCCTATGTCCAGCATGGAGCCCGAGGCTGGTCTCAATCTTGCAACCCTGAGATCATGACCTGAGCTGAAATTAAGAATTGGATGCTTAACTGACTGAGCCACCTAGGTGCCCCTTTTGTATCTTCCTTAATTTTCATCAGCACTGTTTTGTAGTTTTCAGTACACAACTTTCATGTCCTTAGTTAAATTTATTCCTATGTCTTTTATATTTCTTTTTGATGATCTTATTGTAAGTGGGATTATTTTCTTAATTTCCCTTTCAGATTTTTCACTGTTAATGTATGGAAATAAAACAGATTTTGTGTGTGTTGATTTTGTATCCTGCAACTTTGCTGAAATATAATTCATTTAAAATAATTATTATTTATATATTCATTTAATATAGGTATTTTAATTTATAAATTTTCTCCAAATACATCCTGGAGACTTCCTATAGATTTAGATAAACTAAATTCTTGCTTTTATTAACTCCTTTTTTCTCCTTATTTTTTTATTTTATTTTATTTTATTATGTTATGTTAGTCACCATACAATACATCACCAGTTTTCGATGCAGTGATCCATGATTCATTGTTTTCATACAACCCCTAGTACTCCATGCAGTACGTGCCCTTAATACCCATCACCGGACTAACCCATCCCTCCACCCCCCCTCCCCTCTAAACCCTCAGTTTGTTTCTCAGAGTCCATAGTCTCTCATGGTTCATCTCTCCTTCCGATATCCCCCCCTTCATTTTTCCCTTCCTTCTCATAATGTCCTCCATTCTATTCCTTATGTTCCACAAATAAATGAAACCATATGATAATTGACTTTCTCTGCTTGACTTATTTCACTTAGCATAATCTCCTCCAGTCCCACCCATGTTGATGTAAAAGTTGGGTATACATCCTTTCTGATGGCTGAGTAATATTCCATTGTATATATGGACCACATCTCTAACCATTCATCTGTTGAAGGGCACCTCGGCTCCTTCCACAGTTTGGCTATTGTGGACATTGCTGCTATGAACACTGGGGTACATATGGCCTTTCTTTTCACTACATCTGTGTCTTTGGGGTAAATAGCCAGGAGTGCAATTGCTGGGTTATAGGTAGTTCTATTTTTAATTTTTTTGAGGAATCTCCACACTGTTTTCCAAAGTGACTGCATTCCCACCAACAGTGTAAGAGGGTTCCTCTTTCTCCACAACCTCTCCAACATTTGTTGTTTCTTGCCTTGTCAATTTTTGCCATTCTAACTGGTGTAAGGTGATATCTCAATGTGGTTTTGATTTGAATTTCCCTGACGGCTAATGATAATGAACATTTTTTCATGTGTCTGTTAGCCATTTGTATGTCTTCTTTGGAGAAGTGTCTGTTCATGTCTTCTGCCCATTTTTTGACTTGATTATTTGGTTTTTGGGTGTTGAGTTTGAGAAGTTCTTTATAAATCTTGGATACCAGCATTATCTGTAGTGTCATTTGCAAATATCTTCTCCCTTTCTGTGGGTTGCTTCTTTGTTTTTTTGACTGTTTCCTTTGCTGTGCAGAAGCTTTTTATCTTGATCAAGTCCCAAAAGTTCATTTTTTCTTCTGTTTCACTAGCCTTTGGAGATGTATCTTGAAAGAAGTTGCTGTGGCTGATGTCAAAGAGGTTACTGCCTGTGTTCTCCTCTAGGATTTTGATGGATTCCTGTCTCACATTGAGGTCTTTCATCCATTTTGAGTTTATGTTTGTGTATGGTGTTAGAAAATGGTCGAGTTTCATTCTTCTGTATATAGCTGTCCAATTTTCCCAGCACCATTTATTGAAGAGACTGTCTTTTTTCCATTGCATATTTTTTCCTGCTTTGCCAAAGATTATTTGACCATAGAGTTGAGGGTTCCTATCTGGGCTTTCTATTCTGTTCCATTTTTCTATATGCCTGTTTTTGTGCCAGTACCATGCTGTCTTGGTGATCACTGACTTGTAATATAGCTTGCAATCGGGCAACATGATGCCCCCAGCTTTGTTTTTCTTTTTCAACATTTCCTTGGCGATTCTGGGTCTTTTCTGATTCCATACAAATTTTAGGATTGTTTGTTCCAACACTTTGAAAAATGTCATTGGAATTTTGATCGGGATGGCATTGAAGGTATAGATTGCTCTGGGTAGCATAGACATTTTAACAATGTTTATTCTTCCGATCCATGAGCATGGAATGTTTTTCCATCTTTTTGTATCTTCTTCAATTTCTTTCATGAGTGTTCTGTAGTTCCTAGAGTATAGATCCTTTACCTATTTGGTTAGGTTTATTCCGAGGTATCTTACAGTTTTTGGTGCTATTGTAAATGGAATCATTTCTCTAATTTCTCTTTCTACAGTTGCATTGTTAGTGTATAAGAAAGCAGCTGATTTCTGTGCATTGATTTTGTATCCTGCCACATTACTGAATTGCTGTATGAGTTCTAGTAATTTGGGGATGGAGTCTTTTGGGTTTTCCACATAAAGTATCATATCATCTGCGAAAAGAGAGAGTTTGACTTCTTTTTTGCCAATTTGAATACCTTTTATTTCTTTTTGTTGTCTGATTGCTGTTGCTAGGACTTCTAGTACTATGTTGAACAACAGTGGAGAGAGTGAGCATCCTTGACGTGTTCCTGATCTTAAAGGAAAGGCTCTCAGCTTTTCTCCATTGAGGATGATATTTGCTGTGGGTTTTTCATAGATGGATTTTATGAACTTGAGGAATGTTCCCTCTATCCCTATACTCTAAAGAGTTTTTTAATCAGGAAAGGATGCTGTATTTTGGCAAATGCTTTTTCTGCATCAACTGAGAGGACCATATGGTTCTTCTCTCTCCTCTTATTAATGTGTTCTATCACATTGATTGATTTGCAAATGTTGAACCACCCTTGCATCCTGGGGATAAATCCTACTTGGTCGTGGTGGATGATCCTTTTAATGTATTGTTGGATCCTATCAGCTAGGATTTTGTTGAGGATTTTGGAGTCCATATTCATCAAGGATATCAGTCTGACATTCTCCTTTTTGATGGGATCTTTGCCTGGTTTGGGGGTTAAGGTAATGCTGGCCTCATAGAATGAGTCTGGAAGCTTTCTTTCTGTTTCTATTTTTTGAAACAGGTTCAGAAGAATAGGTATTATTTCTTCTTTGAATGTTTGGTAGAATTTCCCAGGGAATCCATCAGGCCCTGGACTCTTGTTTTTTGGGAGGTTTTTGATTACTGTTTCAATCTCGTTACTGGTTATTGGCCTATTCAGGTTGTCAGTTTCTTCCTGTTTCAGTCTTGGGAGTTTATAAGTTTCCAGGAAGGCATCCATTTAATCCAGGTTGCTCAGTTTGTTGGCATATAGTTGTTGATAATAATTTCTAATAATTGTTTCATTTTCCGTGGGGTTAGTCATGATCTCTCCCCTTTCATTCATAATTTTAATTTGGGTCCTTTCTCTTTTCTTTTGGATAAGTCTGGCCAGTGGTTTATTGATCTTATTAATTCTTTCAAAGAACCAGCTTCTAGTTTCATTGATCTGATCTGTCTTTCTGGTTTCTAATTCAATGATCTCTGCTCTAATCTTAATTATTTCTCTTCTAATGTGTGGTTTAGGCGTTTATTGCTTTTTCTCTAGATCTTTAAGGTGTAGAGTTAGTTGGTGAATTCGGGATTTTTCTATTTTTGAGTCAGGCTTGGATGGCTATGTATTTCCCCCTTAGGACCGCCTTTGCAGTATCCCATAGGTTTTGGACCGATGTGCTTTCATTCTCATTGGTTTCCATGAATTGTTTAAGTTCTTTGATTTCCTGGTTGACCCAAACATTCTTTTTTTTTTTTTAATTTTATTATGTTATGTTAATCACCATACATTACATCATAAGTTTTTGATGTGGTGTTCCATGATTCATTGTTTGCGTATAACACCCAGTGCTCCATTCAATATGTGCCCTCTTTAATACCCATCACTGGGCTAACCCATCCCCCCATGCCCCTCCCCTCTAGAACCTTCAGTTTGTTTCTCAGAGTCCATAGTCTCTCATGGTTCATCTCCCCCTCCGATTTTCCCCCCTTCACTCTTCCTTTCCTGCTATCTTCTTCTTTTTTTTTTTAACGTATAATGTATTATTTGTTTCAGGGTACAGGTCTGTGATTCAATAGTCTATACAATGCACAGTGCTCACCATAGCACATACCCTCCCCAATGTCTATCACCCAGCCACCCCATCCCTCCCACCCCCCACCACTGCAGCAACCCTCAGTTTGTTTCCTGAGATTAAGAATTCCTCATATCAGTGAGGTCATATGATACATGTCTTTCTCTGATTGACTTATTTCGCTCAGCATAACACCCTCCAGTTCCATCCATGTCATTGCAAATGGCAAGATTTCATTCCTTTTTATGGCTGCATAATATTCCATATATATATATACACACACACACACACATACATACCACATCTTCTTTGTCTGTTGATGGACATCTTGGCTCTTTCTATGGTTTGACTATTGTGGACACTGCTCCTATAAACATTGGGGTGCACGTACCCCTTTGGATCACTACATTTGTATCTTTGGGGTAAATACCCAGTAGTGCAATTGCTGGGTTGTATGGTAGCTCTATTTTCAACTTTTTGAGGAACCTCCATACTGTTTTCCAGAGTGGTTACACCAGCTTGCATTCCCACCAGCAGAGTAGGAGGGTTCCCCTTTCTCCGCACCCCCGCCAACATCTGTCGTTTCCTGACTTTTAATTTTAGCCATTCTGGCTGGTGTGAGGTGGTATCTCTTGAGGTTTTGATTTGGATTTCCCTGATGCCGAGCGATGTTGAGCACTTTTTCACATGTCTGTTGGCCATTTGGATGTCTTTGGAAAAATGTCTGTTCGTGTCTTCTGCCCATTTCTTGATTGGATTCTTTGTTCTTTGGGTGTTGAGTTTGGTGAGTTCTTTATAGATTTTGGATACTAGCCCTTTATCTGATATGTCATTTGCACATATCTTCTCCCATTCTGTTGGTTATCTTTTGGTTTTGTGGACTGTTTCTTTTGCTGTGCAAAAGCTTTTTATCTTGATGAAGTCCCAATAGTTCATTTTTGCCCTTGCTTCCCTTGCCTTTGGTGATGTTTCTAGGAAGAAGTTACTGCGGCTGAGGTCAAAGAGGTTGCTGCCTGTGTTCTCCTCTAGGATTTTGATGGACTCCTGTCTCACATTGAGGTCTTTCATCCATTTTGAGTCTATTTTTGTGTGTGGTGTAAGGAAATGGTCCAGTTTCATTCTTCTGCATGTGGCTGTCCAATTGTCCCAACACCATTTGTTGAAGAGACTGTCTTTTTTCCACTAGACATTCTTTCCTGCTTTGTCGAAAATTAGTTGACCATAGAGTTGAGGGTCCATTTCTGGGCTCTCTATTCTGTTCCATTGATCTATGTGTCTGTTTTTGTGCCAGTACCATACTGCCTTGATGATGACAGCTTTGTAATAGAGCTTGAAGTCGGGAATTGTGATGCCACCAGCTTTGCTTTTTTTTCCAACATTCCTTTGGCTATTCGGGGTCTTTTCTGGTTCCATACAAATTTTAGGATGATTGTTCCATCTCTGAAAAAAGTGGATGGTATTTTGATAGGGATTGCATTGAATGTGTAGATTGCTCTAGGTAGCATTGACATCTTCACAATATTTGTTCTTCCAAACCATGGGGATGGAACATTTTTCCATTTCTTTGTGTCTTCCCCAATTTCTTTCATGAATATTTTATAGTTTTCTGAGTACATATTCTTTGCCTCTTTGATTAGATTTATTCCTAGGTATCTTATGGCTTTGGCTGCCATTGTAAATAGGATTGACTCCTTAATTTCTCTTTCTTCTGTCTTGTTGTTGGTGTATAGGAATGCCACTGATTTCTGTGCATTGCTTTTATATCCTGCCACTTGACTGAATTCCTGTATGATTTCTAGCAGTTTTGGGGTGGAGTCTTTTGGGTTTTCCACATAAAGTATCATATCATCTGCCAAGAGTGAGAGTTTGACTTCTTCTTTGCCGATTCAGATGACTTTTATTTCTTTTTGTTGTCTGATTGCTGTTGCTAGGACTTCTAGTACTATGTTGAATAGCAGTGGTGATAGTGGACATCCCTGCCGTGTTCCTGACCTTAGGGGGAAAGTTCTCAGTTTTCCCCCATTGAGAATAATATTTGCTGTGGGTTTTTCATAAATGGCTTTTATGATATTGAGGTATGTACCCTCTATCCCTATACTCTGAAGAGTTTTGATCAAGAAAGGATGCTCTACTTTGTCAAATGCTTTTTCTGCACCTGTTGAGAGGATCATATGGTTCTTGTTTTTTCTTTTATCAATGTATTGTATCACAAAGATCAATTTGCGGATGTTGAACCAACCTTGCGGCCCAGGAATAAATCCCACTTGGTCGTGGTGAATAATCCTTTTAATGTACTGTTGGATCCTATTGACTAGTATTTTGGTGAGAATTTTTGCATCCATGTTCATCAGGGATATTGGTCTGTAATTCTCCTTTTAATGGGGTCTTTGTCTGCTTGGGGATCAAGGTAATGGTGGCCTCATAAAACGTGTTTGGAAGTTTTCCTTCCATTTCTATTTTTTGGAAGAGTTTCAGAAGAATAGCTATTAATTCTTCTTTAAATGTTTGGTAGAATTCCCCTGGGAAGCCATCTGGCCCTGGGCTTTTGTTTTTTGGGAGATTTTTGATGACTGCTTCAATTTCCTTAGTGGTTATAGGTCTGTTCAGGTTTTCTATTTCATCCTGGTTCAGTTTTGGTAGTTGTTACATCTCTAGGAATGCATCCATTTCTTCCAGATTATCTAATTTGCTGGCGTAGAGTTGCTCATAATATGTTTTTATAATTGTTTGTATTTCTTTGGTGTTGGTTGTGATCTCTCCTCTTTCATTCATGATTTTATTTATTTGGGTCATTTCTCTTTTCTTTTTGATAAGTGTGGCCAGGGGTTTATCAATCTTAATAATTCATTCAAAGAACTAGCTCCTAGTTTTGTTGATCTGTTCTACTGTTCTTTTGGTTTCTATTTCATTGGTTTCTGCTCTGATCTTTATTATTTCTCTTCTCCTGCTGGGTTTAGGCTTTCTTTGCTGTTCTTTCTCCAGCTCCTTTAGGTGTAGGGTCAGGTTGTGTACTTGAGACCTTTCTTGTTTCTTGAGAAAGGCTTGTATTGCTATATACTTTCCTCTTAGGACCGCCTTTGCTGCATCCCAAAGATTTTGAACAGTTGTGTTTTCATTTTCATTGGTTTCCATGAATTTTTAAAATTCTTCTTTAATTTCGTGGTTGACCCATTCATTCTTTAGTAGGATGCTCTTGAGCCTCCATGTATTTGAGTTCTTTCCAACTTTCCTCTTGTGATTGAGTTCTAGTTTCAAAGCACTGTGGTCTGAAAATAGGCAGGGAATGATCCCAATCTTCGGTACCGGTTGAGACCTGATTTGTGAACAAGGATGTGATCTATTCTGGAGAATGTTCCATGGGCACTAGAGAAGAATGTGTATTCTGTTGCTTTGGGATTGAATGTTTTGAATATATCCGTGAAGTCCATTTGGTCCAGTGTGTCATTTAAAGTCTTTATTTCCTTGTTGATCTTTTGCTTAGATGATCTGTCCATTTCAGTGAGGGTGGTATTAAAGTCCCCTACTATTATTGCATTGTTGTCAATATTTTTCTTTGATTTTGTTATTAATTTTGGCTTATATAACTGGCTGCTCCCATGTTAGGGACATAGATATTTCCAATTGTTATACTTTCTTGTTAGATAGACCCTTTATGTATGATATACTGTCCTTCCTCATCTCTTATTACAGTCTTTGGTTTAAAATCTAATTTGTCTGATATAAGGATTGCCACCCCAGCTTTCTTTTGGTGTCCATTAGCATGGTAAATGGTTTTCCACCCCCTCACTTTCAATCTGGGCTTGTTTTTGGGTCTAACATGAGTCTCTTGCAGATGGCATATCAATGGGTTTTGTTTTTTAATCCAATCTGATAGCCTGTGTCTTTTGATTGGGGCACTTAGCCCATTTACTTTCAGGGTAACTGTGGAAAGATATGAATTTTGTGCCATTGTATTGCCTGTAAGGTGACTGTTACTTTATATTTCTGTGTTCCTTTCTGGTCTATGTTACTTTTAGGCTCTCTCTTGGCTTAGAGGACCCCTTTCAATATTTCTTGTGGGGCTGGTTTTGTGTTTGCAAATTCTTTTAGTTTTTGTTTGTCCTGGAAGTTTTTTGTCTCTCCTTCTCTTTTCAATGACAGCCTAGCTGGACATAGTATTCTTGGCTGCATATTTTTCTCATTTAGTGCTCTGAATAGATCATGCCAGTCCTTTCTGTCCTGCCAGGTCTCTGAGGATAGGTCTGTTGCCAATGTAATGTTTCTGCCATTATAGCTTACAGACCTCTTGTCCTGAGCTGCTTTCAGGATTTTCTCTTTGTCTCTGAGACTCGTAAGTTTTACTATTAGATGTTGGGGTGTTGACCTATTTTTATTGATTTGGAGGGGGGTTCTCTGTGCCTCCTGGATTTTGATGTCTGTTTCCTTCCCCAAATTAGGAAGTTCTCTGCTATAATTTGCTCCAATATACCTTCTGCCCCTCTCTCTCTTTGTTCTTCTTCTGGGATCCCAGTTATTCTAATATTGTTTCGTCTTATGGTATCACTTATCTCTCGAATTCTGCCCTCATGATCCAGTAGTTGTTTATCTCTCTTTTTCTCAGCTTCTTTATTTTCCATCATTTGGTCTTTTATATCACTAATTCTCTTTTCTGCCTCATTTATCCTAGCAGTTAGAGCCTCCATTTTTTATTGCACTTCATTAATAGTCTTTTTGATTTCAACTTGGTTAGATTTTAGTTCTTTTATTTCTCCAAAAAGGGTTTCTCTAATATCTTCCATGCTTTTTTCAAGTCCAGCTAGTATCTTTAAAATCATCATTCTGAACTCTAGTTCCGACATCCTACTAATGTCCGTATTGATTAGGTCCCTGTCAGGCAGTACTGCCTCTTGTTCTTTTTGTTGAGGTGATTTTTTCCATCTTGTCATTTTGTCCAGAGGAGAATAGATGAATGAGAGAACAAAATGCTAACAGGGTAACAATGACCCTAGAAAAATATACACTAAACAAATCAGAAGAGACCTGAAACTGGGGGAAAAGAAAGGGAAAGAAAGAAAAAAGAAAAAAAAGAAAAAGAAAAATATAAAAACAAACAAAACAACAAGAACAACAAAAAAACAGAATATGATCAAATATGTTCAGGCTGGTGCATAGATCAGTGCCACACACTAGATTTTGTGTCTATTTTGGTCTGTTAGAAGAAAGTGCCTCCCAAATTTTTAAAGAAAGAAAAACATATATGTACAAAAATAAGGGTTAATACAATGAAGGTGTGGAATATGACTGTAAAGATGAAAATTATAAAAGATTTTATAAAAGGAATTGATAAGATAAGAAGTTATTTGAAAAAAGAAAGAAGAGGATTTAAAAAAAAAAAAGGGAGAGTATGTGATCAGGGAGGAGACTAGAACAAAGCCATTCCCTAGAGATTTAGGGTATATTTTGGTATGTTAGAAGAAACTGTAGCCCAAAATTTTAAAGAGAGAACAACTTATATATATATACCAAAAATAAGGTTAACTACTATGAAGGGATAGAATTTGACTCTAAAAATTAAAAATAAAAATGATTTTTTTTTTTTAAAAAAGGGATTTATAAGATGTTGGTTGAAAAAGGGAAAAAGAAAAATTCAAAAAAAAAGTTAAAAAAAATTAACTTTGAAAGACTAAAGAATCATGGTAAAAAAGCCATGAATTCTATGTGCAGTATTCCCCTAGCGCTGGAATTCCGCCGTTCTCATTGATCGGTAAACTTGGTCTTGGCTGGCTGTTCTTGCAGATCTTCTGGGGGAGGGGTCTGTTGCCGTGGTTCCCAAATGTCTTTGCTGGAGGCAGAATTGCCCCACCTTTTCCGGGTCCGGGCTAAGTAATCTGCTGGGGTTTGCTCTTGGGAGCTTTTGTCCCCTGCAAGCTTTCCATAGAGCTTTGGAGGACGAGAGTGAAAGTGGCTTCCTTCCAATCTCCGCCCCAGAGGAGCCGAGAATTCGGGGCCTCACTCCTCAGTCCATCCCCAGAGAAAAGCATTCAGTCACTCCTGTCTCCCAGGTCTCTGGCTGCACTCCGTGCTCACCCGGCCTGTGACTGAGCATATCTATCTCTGGCACCCGACCCAGTGTGGAGTCTCCAAACCCAACAGATCCCTGTGGTGTGCTCCCCTGCCGCTCCTCCTGGGGGAGGAAGGGGAGTGTGCTGGATCTGCCACTTGTTGAGTGCCTGCTGAAGGAGCAGTGGCCCGACTGTGCCTCAGATCACGGTTTATGGCAACCCCGAGCTGAGAGCCCGTGCCTTGGCTCCGTCTCTGCAGCCGGCTTCCCCGCTCCGATACCTGGGAGTTCTGCCACACTCAGGCACCCCTGGTCTTTCTGTGACCCCAAGGGTCCTGAGACCACACTCTCCCACGAGGGTTC
>NC_058408.1:90859246-90893043 GCF_002201575.2 Neomonachus schauinslandi
CACCCCTGGTCTTTCTGTGACCCTGAGGGTCCTGAGACTACACTGTCTCAGCAAGGGTTCCACACCCCGCTTAGCCACTGGAGCGACATCCCTCAGCAGAGCTGACTTCTAAAAGTTCCGATTTTGTGCTCGGCTGCTCTATCACTTGCCGGTTGTGGCCGATGGAGGCCCCCTCCCCCCACTCTGTATCTTCCCAAATATCACTTCTCCATACGTCCTACCTTCCAGAAAATGGTCACATTTTTGTTCAGATAGTTGCTGCTATTCTTTTCTTTGATCTCCTGTTGAGTTCGTAGGTGTTCAGAATGGTTTGATCCCTATCTAGCTGAATTCCTGGGACCAGATGAAATTTAGGTCTCCTACTCCTCTGCCATCTTTCTCCTCCTCTCATTACCCCATAGAATTTTGAGAATTAAGTGGGAAAATATATAATTAACATTAGCTATTATTTTTGTTATTATTAATTCTGTCCTTTGGATAGTACACCAAAAATAAGACAGTGAGTTATTTACTCACTGTCATATGCTTATGCTGAACAAAGGAGACTCAAGGGGACATTGTTGGGAGATGAAAGCGAATTCTTTGTCATTGACATTCAATCTTTCATGCCACTCAAAAATTGTTGTCTAAACATCCTCCCTTTTGAACGTATTACATCATTGAAAAGAAATAATAGGATTCTTTCCCTTGCCTAAAAAATTGATGGATCTTGTGTTCGATATACTTGTATAACCTCTTCAGTTTGGAGCAGTTCAACTTTGACCCTCTCTTTTTGGAGTTTAGGAAAGATAAGTATCATTTACATTGTGCTTCCTAGGTTTTGTTATTAGTCAATATTTAATTCAATGAAATGTTACCCCATCAGTGATCTTTGAAACAAGGCACTTCCAAACTGGGATTCAGAATTGTTCTTTAAAACTCTTTAAAAATTCATCCCTTCACTTGTTAGCACAGCTGTTGTGTTCCATCAAGGAGTTCCCGGTGAGTACATTTTTCCCTGTGAGGCTGATTTGTCTTCTTTTTAGCTTTACTTTAAAGTTATTAGGAAAAGAATCTAGCTGACATTTACTCCTGATATATAAATACACTGAGATAGAAAAAAGTTCTTTTGGGACAAAGGTGTGGATGAAAATGTCTCTCCAGACAGTTCGCTGAAAAATAGGATTATTTTTATTGATATGTCAAATAGAAGGCCATTTTGAAAATATTCCCTTATTTATTTTTCCAACCATTCCTCTGTTATATGAACATTTAAACATCATCAACAAATACTTACTAAGCACCTAGCACATGAAACGTTCACTGTTTAACCTCAAGTTTTTTGTTTTATTTTTTAAGATGTTTAAAATATAGGTCTGTCTGGTTGGGGAGTTAAAACAGAGAATCAAACATACAGGCAATGTATAAAAACCAAAACAGTTAATACATAACCAAAATAATATTTAACATTTATTGAGTACATACTATGTGCCAAGTATTTTTCTGTGTTTTACAATTATTAGCTTATTTAAATCTTACACTTTTTACATCTATTATGTAGTTGGGGGAATCAAAGCATATGGGTTTAGTGACTTTACTAGCAATTTATTGTTAGAAATGTTGCAAACAGGATTTAAACCACTCTTTCCTCTGAATCTTCTTTTTTTTTTAAAGTATTTATTTATTTATTTATTTATTTATTTATTTATTTATTTATTTATTTATTTAACAGAGAGAGAGAGCACAAGCAGGAGGAGTGGTAGGCAGGGGGAGAGGGAGAAGCAGGCTCCCTGCAGAGTAGGGGGAGCCCGATGTGGGACTTGATCCCAGGACCTGAGCCAAAGGCAGTGACCGGAGCCAAAGGCAGTCACTTAACCAACTGAGCCACCCAGGTGCCCTCCTCTGAATCTTCTTAATCACCACATCACACATATAATAAATGTATTAATAATTAATTATTATATACTTAGTAGATATCACACATTTAAGACTTACTTATATCCAGAAGGTAACCACACAGGCTCCTGATTATCTATCTATCATCTATCATCTATATATCTATCTATCTATATCTATCATCTATCATCTATCTATCTATCTATCTATCTATCTATCTATCTATCTATCATCTATCTATCATCTATCTATCATCTATCATCTTACACACAGAGACACACATATAAACATATATATAAATATAAAATCAACTGTATTTTAAAAATATTTTTCAGGGGCGCCTGGGTGGCGCAGTTGTTAAACATCTGCCTTTGGCTCAGGTCATGATCCCAGGGTCCTGGGATTGAGCCCCACATCGGGCTCCCTGCTCTGAGGGAAGCCTGCTTCTCCCTCTCCCACTCCCCCTGCTTGTGTTCCCTCTCTCCCTGTGTCTCTCTCTGTCAAATAAATAAATAAAATCTTTAAAATAAAATATTTTTCAGGACAATTTTAGGTTTATAACAAAATTGATCAGAAAGTACAGAAAGCTTCCTTGTATCTCCCCTTCTTCATCCTTCTCCCACTCCACAGTTTCTTCTATTATTAATACCTTGTGGTAGTGTGGTACATTTGTTACAATTGATGAACAAAAAAATACATTATTAGGGTGCCTGGTGGCTCATTTGGTGGGGCATCTGCCTTCAGCTTGGGTCAGTATCCCAGGGTCCTGAGATCGAGTCCCATACCAGGCTTCCTGCTCAGTGGGAGGCTTCTCCAACTCCTTCTCCCCCTGCTCATGCTCTCTCTCTGTCAAATAAAAAAATAAAATCTTAAAAAAATAAATTATTATTAACTAAAGCCATGGTTTACTTAGTGCTCACTCTATGTTATACATTCTATGGGTTTTGACAAATGTATAATGTCATGTATCCACTGTTAGAGTATTATACAGGATAGTCTCAGTGCCCTAAACCCCCCTATGCTCCCCTTGTTCATTCCTCTCTTCTTTTCTCCAAACCCCTGGCCATCAATGATCTTTCTACTGTCTTTTTACTGTTTTGCCTTTTTCCAGAATATCATATAATTCATATATGACACATACAGTTTATAGCCTTTTCAGACTTTTTTCACTTAGTAATATGCATTTATGATTCCTCTATGTATTTCCATAGCTTGCTTCCTTATTTTCCTTGCTGAATAATATTCCATTGCATAGATGTACCAAAGTTTGTTAATCCATTCACCTATTGAAGGTCATCCTTGGTGTTTGCACATTTTGACAGTTATGAATAAAGCTGTATGAACATTCACTTGTAGGTTTTTGTGTGGACATAAGTTTTCACATCATTTGGATAAATACCAAGGAGCATAATTGTTGAATTGTGTGGTGAGACTATGTTTAGTTTTGTAAGAAACTGCTAAACTGTCTTCCAAAATGGCTGTGCCCTGCTTCATTCTCACTCACAAGAAATGAGAGTTCCTGTACTCCACATTCTCACCAATATTTGGTATTATCAGTGTTTTGGGTTTTGGTCATTCTTATTTTTTTTTAAGATCTTATTTATTTATTTATTTATTTATTTATTTATTTATTTATTGAGAGAGCATGAGCAGGGGGAGGGACATAGGGAGAGGGAGAGGGAGAAAGAATCTCAAGCAGACACCACACTGAGTGCATGGAGCCTGATGTGGGGCTTGATCTCAAGACCCTGAGATCATGAACCTGAGCCAAAATCAAGAGTTGGATGCTCAACTGACTGAGCCACCCAGGCACCCCAGGTTTTGGCCATTCTAATAGGTGTGTAGTGGTATCTCATTGTTTTAATTTGCAACTGCTTAAAGATATACGATGTGGAGCATCTTTTCACATGCCATCTATGTATCTTTTCTGGTAAAGTATCTGTTCAGATATTTTGTTCATTTTTAAATTCTTGTTTGTTTTCTTACTGTTGAGTTTTAAGAGTTCTTTGTATATTTTGAATAATAGTCCTTTATCAGACATGTGTTTTGCAAACATTTTCTGCCACTCTGTGGATTGTCTGTTCTAACTCTTAATAGTGTCTTTCAAAGAGCAGAAGTTTTAAATTTAATAAAGTTTAACTTATCAATGACTTCTATTATGTATCAGGCCCTGTTGTACCTAAAATTCATCTCCATACTCAAGGCCATCTGTATTTTCTCCTATGTTATCTTCCAGGAGTTTTATAGTGTTGCAATTTACATTTAGATCTATAATATATGTTGAGTTCATTTTTGTGAGAGATGTAAAATCTAAATTATTATTTTTTGCATGTAGATGTTCAGCCATTCCACACCATGTGTTGAAAAGACTACCTTTCTCCATTGTGTTGTCTTTGCCTCTTTGTCAAAGATTAGTTGACTAATTTTGTGTGTCTATTTTTGGACTCTCTATTCTGTTTAATTGATCTATTTGTCTATTCTTTCACCAATATCACACTGTTTTGATTATTATAGCTTTATAGTAAGTCTTGAAGTCAGGCAATGTCAGTCTTCTGACTTTGCTCTTCTTCAATATCTTGTTGGTTATACTGAGTATTTTGCTTTTCCATATATATTTTGAATCATTTTGTTGATAGTCACAAAATAAATTGCTGGAATTTTGATTGGGATTTTGTTGAATCTATAGGTCAATTTTGGAAGACTGGTACCTTAGCAATATCGAGTCTTCCTACCTCTAAACCTGATGTCTCTCTCCTCTCTCTCTCTCTAGTTTTTTTTTCTTTGATTGCTATATATATATATTTATGTATGTAAATATAAACATTTATGTATATAAATATACATTTATGTATATAAATTTATATTCTTTGATTTCTTCACCAGAATTTTGTGACTTTTATATTTTTATACACACATATACACTGCTTACACTATATAGATCCTAAAAAAATATAAAAATATATGATATTAAAAAATCAGCTAATCCAATCCAAAAATGGAGAAATGGAAGCCAGGAACAGAAATGAGATTTGCACAGACATCAACTGGTTAGTGACAGAGGCAGGACTAGTGCTCAAGTTTTCTGACCTATAGACCTTTTTTGGGGGGTGGGGGAGAGTTAACTTTTATCATAACATTTCATAGATCCTTGTATTAGTTAACTAGTGATGCCTAACAAATTACCTCAAAATTTAACAATTTAAAACAACAGTTATTAACTCACAGTTTCTGGGCCAAGAATCTGAGCATGGCTTAGCTGGGTGCCTTTGTTCAAAATCTCTTATGAGGTCCCTGTAAGAGGTTTCATCTGAAGAGTCAAATGCAGGAGGATCCATTTTCAAGCTCATTCATATGTTTGTTGGTCAGCCTCAGGTCCTTGCCACAAACTGCTCCAAAGGACTCCTGGTTTCCTCTAGGGTAAATGACCAGAGAGAGAGAGAGAGAACACAAGAAAGAAGCTAGTCTTTTCATAACCTCAAACGTGACATCTTGTCACTCTACCATATTTCATTCATAGCAGTGGGTGACTAAATCCAAACCACACGCTCAAGGGAGGGGATTCCACAAGTGTGTGAATACCAGAAGACAGGAATTATCAGGGGCCATCTTCAAGGCTTCTAATTCTGGCATCAGTCTTTTGGGGCAAAGTATTCAAGAAATAGGAGAAATTGTTGGGGGAATTACTCCCTGCTAGCATCCTTTCTTTACTTCTTTACTCAGAGAGGAAGAGGCTATTGATCATAGAAGGGGTGGAGACTCATTCTTTTGCATAATAAGACACTTTGATCTTCTATGAAATTACCACCAAGCTCTAATCTTAGGACATAGCAACACAATCAAGTCTATTCTCTCCACATCTAGCTCTCATACCTGGTGATTTTTTTTTTAAGGGAAAAAGAAACTGGCCCCAGATGAGAGAAGACTTAAAAATTTTTTTAACTTAATTTTTAATTTTTTTTTTTGAGAGAGAGAGAGAGTGAACAGGGGCAGAGGGACAGAGGGAGAGGAGGAGAGAGAATATCAAGCAGACTCTATGCCCAGCATGGAGCCCCATGCAGGGCTGAGATCATGACCTGAACCAAAATCAAGTGTTGGAGGCTTACCCCACTGAGCCACCCAGGCACCCTAACTTAAAAATTTTAAAGCTCTTACATCTGAAATGGTTTTCTGATACACTTTTTCACATGGTTCTTAGAACATATATATGCAGAGAATATATGAATATCACACTGAATAAAACGAAATTAGGAGCACCATAAAAAACAGAGATATATGTTTATCTTTTTTGTCTCTTTAAAAAATAATCTGATGTTATTTCAAAATGGCCGCATGAGCGATGCAATACTATTACTCTGTACATGAGAAAGAGAGATCTGAATATTTGCTCAATATCATGCATCTACAGTTGTGATTCCAAACCTTGATTACTTGGCAGTGTAATTAGATCCAGGTAATGTATATATCTCTGAACAAAACAACAGAATCAAGGAGAAAGCCTGAGGGAGAGGGAGAAACTTTCACATGACTCCATCTCATAACTGGACAGCCTTTCTTAGGTCACTAACTTTGAAAAGATTCCCTTTCATAGAGAGTGCTGCAGGAATGGGGCAGAAATGTAATTTTACCTAGGGATTAGAATAAACCCTGTGAATCTGCAAAACTGATGGAGATATTAGATTCTGAAGGAACTACAACTTAAAAGCATCAGGCTTTTCTCTGATTCTCCTTTTATATGGCTTGTGGACATAAAGTCATTATGCAGATGTTCTTTGCACTAAAAGACTACTTTGATAAACCTTGAAATTTTCTAGAGATAAAGCAAAATTTGAAAATAGAGAAATTCAAGACAATGTGGACCCAAAAGCTGAACAGTTCTCCATAATAATAGAAAAAACCTGTTTCCATTTTAGCTAGCATCTCATACAATCATATTATGTTTTCCTTAAGAAAAAAATGTATTTTTCATGTTAAGATTTTGAACGATTCATCCCTGAAAAATATTGATCATATTAGGAAGATGGGTATGAGTTCTTGTCATATAAATTGGGCAGAGGTAAAAAAGAAATACCCAGAATATTGAAAGTATGTGTATGCTGTTGATGGGATCCTGAAAGGAATTGGATTGACTTTGTTATAGAAGTATTACATGCAGTATTTTCCGGAATATATAAACCAGACTTTGGAAAATATATTGATGTTGTCTCTTGTGCTAATGTCAAGAGATGAGGAGATGCAGATATTAAGACCGAATTTCTGTGGGATCCAGTGAAGTCCTGAAATGAATGGACTTACCTCTTGTCAGTCACTCCTGGAAGGAAGGCTGCCTTCCCATGAGGGAGTAAAATGGTCCAGATATATCTAGATATACCCTCTCATTATTTTTTTCAATGTAAATATTAAATATTTAATAGGTAAATATTAAACAAGACACTACTGCATAAAGAGTGGGCCAAATAAGAAATAAAATGGCAAATCAAATATGTCTCAAAACTACTGAAAAAGAAAACATTCCAAAACCTATGAGATGCAGCAAAGCAGATGTTAGAGTGAAATTTATGCTATAAATACTTGTATTAAGAAAAAAAGTTCAAATAAACAACTTACCATTACACCACAAGGAACTAAAGAAAGAAGAAACAGCTAAAAATTAGTAGAGGAAGGAAATAACAAAGAAAAATTGGAAATAAATAAAATAGAGACGAGAATAAACCATAACATAACATTGAAAGTAATCACTAGTTTTTGGAAAAAAAAAAAACATACAAAATTGGCAATGCTTTAATTACATTAACTAAGAAAAAAAAGGAAGACTCAAAAACCAAAATGAGAAGTGGAAGAGAAAACAATACAATAGATACCACAGAAATACATAGTGTGATAACAGATTACTCTAAACAATTATATACTAACAAATTGGATAACAGCAAAAAAAGACCCAGATAATTCCTAAGAACACACAAGTTACCATGATTGAATCATGAATCTTAAATCCAAAAAATAGGAAAATCTTCTTAGAAATAGGAAATCTTCTTAGACCAATAACAAGAATGAAAGTTGAATTGGGAATCAAAAATCTCCCAGCACAGAAAAGCCTAAGACGACATGGTTTCTTTGGTGAATTCTACCAAATATTTAAAAAAATAATTAATGACAGGTTTTATAAAACTCTTACAAATAATGGAATAGAGGGAAAATATTCAAAATCATTCTATGAAGCCGGTATTACCTTGATACCAAAGCAGGATAAAAACAATACATGAACAAAAAAGTCTAGTTTGTGTAATGTAAGTATTGCTACTCTGGCTTTCTTTTGACATCCATTTACATGATAAATATTTCTCCACCCCCTCACTTTCAATCTGTCTTTAGATCTAAAATGAGTCTCCTGTAGGCAGCATATAGATGTTTTTTTTTTTTAATCCGTTCTGACACCCTATGTCTTTTGATTGGAATATTTAGTGCATTTACATTCAAAGTAATTATTGATTGGTATGTATTTTATTGCCATTTTATTACTGTTTTGTTGTTGTTTCTGGAGATTTTGCTAATCCTTTCTTGTCTTTGTCATTTTTGGTCTCTCCTTTACACACAAAGAGTCCCCTTTAATATTTCTTGCAGGGCTAGTTTAGTAGTCATGAACTCCTTTAGTTTTTGTTTGTCTGGGAAACTATCTCTCCTTCTATTCTGAATGATAGCCTTGCTGGATAGAATATTCTTGGCTGCAGATTTTTCCCATTCAGCCTTTGAATAAATCACACCACTCCCTTCTGATTTGCCAAGTTTCTGTTGAGAAATCTCCAGCTAGCCTTGTGGGTTTTGCCTTGTAAGTTAAGGACTTCTTTTGTCTTGCTACTTTTAAGATTTTTTTCTTTATCACTATATTTTGCAAATTTAGTTATAATATGTCTTAGTGTTGGCCTGCTTTTGTTGATTTTGATAGGAGTTCTCTGTGCCTCCTGGATCTGGATGTCTGTTTCCTTCCCCAGATTAGGGAAGTTTTCTGCTATTATTTCTTAAAATAAATGTTCTGTCCCCTTCTCTTTCTCTTCTTCTGGGACTCCTATAATACAAATGTTATTACACTTGATGGAGTTACTGAGTTCTCTAAGTCTGTTCTTGTGTTGCATAGTTCTTTCTCTCTTTCATTCATCCTCACTATTTTCCATTATTTTGTCTTCTAGGTCAGTAATTATTCTTCTGCTTCTCCCAGCCTGCTGTTCATTGCATCAAGCCTGTTCCCAGTCTCGTTTATTGCATTCTTCATCTCTGATTCTTTTTAAAATCTTTTATCTCCATTTTAAGGGTCTCCTTTATGTCTTCTATTCTTTTCTCAAGCCCAGAGAATATCCTTGATTATTGTTTTAAATTCTCCATCAGGCATGCTACTTATATCTGTTTCTCTTAGATCTCTGGTCATGACCTCATCTTGTTCTTTCATTTGGGATAAATTCCTCCATCTTGGAATTTTGTCTAAGTCTCTACCTACTTCTGTGTATTAGAAAAGCCAGTTATGTCTCTTGCTTCTGAAAGTAATGGCCTTATGAAAATGAGGTCATTTTAATTGTGGGACAATTCAAAAAGGTGTAATATATGTGTAATGAGAATACCAGAAGAAGAAAGAGGAAAAGGGATAGAAGAAATAGTTGAAGTGATAATGATTGAGAATTTTCCAAACTTAATGACATACACCAAAGTAGATCCAGGAAGTTAGGAGAACATCAAGCAGGACAAATATTAAAAAATGAAAACCTGGGTATTTAATTTTCAAACTTCAGAAAACCAAAGACAAAGGAAAAACTTCTCTTTTTCCAAAGGAAAAAATATATTACCTTTAGAGGAGCAAAAATAAAATTATGTCAGATTTCTCTTCAGCAACCAGAAAAGCAAGAGAATGGAGTGAAATGAAGTGTTGAAAGAAAAAAAAAATGACCAAATGATACAAGAATGTTGTATCCAGTGAAATTATTCTTCAAAAGTAAAGGAGAAATAAAAACTTTCTCAGCCAAGTAAAAATTGGGGGAAATCCAAGACCTGCCTTAATAGAAATGTTGAAATTCTTTGGAAAGAAGGAAAGTAGTATAGGTCAGAAATTTGGATCGATATAAAGAAAGGAAAAGTGTTAAAAAAGGAAAAAAATAAAAGTAAAATAAAATCTTGTATTTTTCTTATTTTTAATTGACCTAACAAATAACAGTTTGTGCAAAATAATGATAGCAGCAATATGTTCAGTGATTATAGTTTATAGATAAGTGAAGTGAGTGACAGCAATGTTTTGAAAGAGGAATTAGATATACTCTAATAAGGTAATTATACTACACATGAAATATTTGAAAGAGGACTTGGATTAGTTGTAAATGTACACTGCAAATTCAACATCAGCCACTAAAAAAGTGAAAAAGGAAATATAAGTGATATTGGCAATGGATATTGTGGAGTTGATATTCTATGGGAGAAACAGAAACAATAAGCAAATAAATAAGTAAAATATGTAGTATTTTGAATGGTGATATTGTTCTGTGTATACTTTGTTTGGGCCTTTATTCAAAGATACCAGCTGTACCAAGACACCCCTAAGTCAAATGGGAAATTAGAAAGTGGACTGATAATATATGATATTGTTAATTTTGTTAGATTTGATGATGGTGTTGTGGCTGTGTTTCCAAAGAAATAAAAGTATTTGTCATTTAAAGATGTAGACTGAAGTATTTGTGGATAAGATAAAATCAGATTGCAAAAATTTGATAATCCTTGTTGTTGGATGATAAATACAAGGAGGATCTTAATACTATCTTATCTAATTTTGAGTATATTTGGAAAATATAATATAATTTTTTTTTAATGGAAAGCAATGGATGGGGATAGTGGATAGGTTGTGCAGGGAGAGTTGCAAACCAAATAGAGACAGCATTTAAGAAAGTGGCATTTCAACCAAGGTTGAAGGAGGTGTGGGAAGGAGTTTTGTGGCTCTCTGAGGAAAGAGACCTGGGCAGAACTGGGAGTTAGTGCAGAGGCCTGAGGTAGGAGTGTAAGAAGGGAGGAATCTACTCCAAAGAAAGCTAGGCAAAACTGTAAATAATTAAAATATGGTGAAAGTTAGCTTCCACTCAGCTTTATAGATAGGAATAATGTACCTTATTGTATCTTATGCAACAGAACATTTTTTGTATAGCATCATGATGCCAATTAAGTTGTGGCATCATTTTGAGACCAATTATTCAGAGTTTAAAGAAAAAGGAATTGAATTTGTAATTGAAATTGTCAACATTATGAGTTCTTAAAATCCCCAAAATTTTGCAACTTTTCATATTAGAAATGAAAAGTCTACTGAAGCATCCTATAGGTTTTTATTTCTAATAAGTTAAATATCAATAGCCATTTCCCACAAAGAACAAAGTTCTTTTGAGTCCTCAATAATTTTTTAAAAGACTGAAGGTTTGTATGGCCAAAAAGTGAGCACAATTCTATGAATTATTCCCAGCTGTGACAAGTTTTATTGAAGTAAAATTAACAACAGTGTTATATAGTTTCAGGAATACAACATATCAATTCACCCATTCTGTTACTCTGTGCTCACCATGATAAGTATTGTCACCATCTGTCAGCATGCAGCATTATTAAAATATTATTGACTATATTCCCTATACTGTACTTTAAAAAAAAAAATCTCTGTGACATTTATTTTATAACTGGAAGTTTCTAACTCTTAATCTCCTTTATCTTTTTCACCCACCCCCCTCCACGTACCCTCTGACAACCAGCAGTTTATTCTCTGTATTTAAGAGTCTATTTGAGGGCGCCTGGGTGGCTCAGTTGGTTAAGCGACTGCCTTCGGCTCAGGTCATGATCCTGGAGTCCTGGGATCGAGTCCCACATCGGGCTCCCTGCTCAGCGGGGGGTCTGCTTCTCCCTCTGACCATCTTCCCTCTCATGCTCTCTGTCTCTCATTCTCTCTCTCTCAAATAAATAAATAAAATCTTTAAAAAAAGTCTATTTGATTTTTCTTTTTTTTTTTTTTAGATTCCACATATAAGTGAAATCATATGGTATTTGTCTTTCTTTCTCTGACTTATTTCACTTAGCACAATACCCTCTAGTTCCATCCATGTTGTTGCAGATGTCAAGATCTCATTATTTTTTTATGGCTGAGCAATATTCCATTATATATATATACATATATATCTCACATCTTCTTTATCCATTCTTCTATCAATGGATACTTGGTTTGTTTCCATAGCTTATAAATAATGGTGTAATAAACATAGGGATGCATATATCTTTTCAAATTAGTGTTTTCATATTTTCTTCAGTAAGTGCCCTGTAGTGGAATTACTGGGTTGAATGGCATTTCTATTTTGCATTTTTTGAGGAACCTCCATAATTTTTTCCACAGTGGATACACCAATTTGCATTCCCACCAACAGTGCATAAGAGTTTCTTTTTCTCCACATCCTCACCAACATTTATTATTTCCTGTCGTTTTGAATCTAGCCATTTTAACAGGTGTAAGGCAATCTCACTGTGGTTTTGGTTTGCATTTCCTTGATAAGTGATATTGTGTACCTTTTCATGTGTCTGTTGGCCATTTGTATGTCTTTGGAAAAATGTTCATTCAGGTCCTGTGCCCACTTTTTGTATCTTGCAACTTTTTTTAAAAAAAGATTTTATTTATTAGAGAAAGTGGGGGAGGAGCAGAGGGATAGGGAGAAGCAGACTCCCCGCTGAGCAAGGAGCCCAATGCCAGGCTCAATCCCAGGATGCTGAGATCATGACCTGAGCCAAAGACAACTGTTTAACCAACTGAGCCACCCAGGCACCCTGTATCTTGCAACTTTACTGAATTTATTTATCAGTTATAATATCTTTTGGTGTAGTCTTTAGGGTTTTCTATATATGGTATCATGTCATCTACAAATAATGATAGTTCTACTTCTTCTTTACCAATTTGGAGGCTATTTATTTATTTATTTATTTTTCTTGTCTGATTGCTGCAGCTAGGACTTCCAGTACTGTATTGAATAAAAGTGGGGAGAATGCACATCCTTATTTTGTTCCTGATCTTAGAGGAAAAACTTTCAGTTTTTCACCATTGAGTATGATGTTTGCTGTGGGTTTTTCATATATGGTCTTTATTATGTTGAGATATGTTCTCTTTAAACCAACTTGTCCAGAGTTTTTATCATGAATGGATGTTGTGTTTTGTCAAATACTTTTATGTGTCTATTGAGATGATCATATCTTTTGATAATGTGATTTATTACATTGGATGATTTGCAAATACTGAACCACACTTGCATCCCTGGAATAAATCCTACTTGATTGTGGTAAATGATTTTTTAATGTATAGTTGAAAATTTGCTAATATTTTGTTGAGGATTTTACATCTATGTTCAGAGATATTGGCCTGTAATTTTTGTTTGTAGTTGTAACTATTTTCTCTGCTTTTCTTTTTCTTTTTTTTTTTAAAGATTTTATTTATTTATTTGAGAGATAGCAAGAGAGAGCATGAGCAGAGGCAGGGAAGAGGGAGAAGCAGGCTCTCAGCTAAGCAGGGAGCCAGATGTGGGGCTCGATTCTGGAGATCATGACCTGAACTGAAGACAGATGCTTAACCAGTTGAGCCACCCAGCCATCCCTATTTTTAGTATCTTTGTCTGGTTTTGGAATCAGGATAATTATAACCTCATAGAATGAATTTGGAAGTTTTCCTTCCTCTTCTTTTTTTTGTAATAGCTTGACAATCGGTATTAACTCCTTTTTTGTTAAGATTTTATTTTTATTTGACAGAGAGAGACACAGCGAGAGAGGGAACACAAGCAGGGGGAGTGGGAGAGGGAGAAGCAGGCTCCCCGTGGAGCAGGGAGCCTGATGTGGGGCTCGATCCCAGGACCCTGGGGTCATGACCTGAGCTGAAGGCAGACGCTTAATGACTGAGCCACCCAGGCATCCCTGTATTAACTCTTTTTTAAATATTTGGTAGAATTAACCTGTGAAGCCATCTCACCCTGATACTTTTTTGTTAGGAGTTTTTGTTTACTGATTCAATTTCATCACTAGTAATTGGTCTGTTCAAATTTTCTATTTCTTCTTGTTTCAGTTTTGGAAGATTATATGTTTCTAGGAATTTGTCCATTTGTTCTAGGTTGTTGAATTTATTGGCATGTCATTTTTTATAATATTTATAATTATACATTATATATAATACTTTATATTCTGTGCTATCAGTTATTTCTCTGTTACTGACCTTTTAAATTGCTTTTTATTTTCTATTTTATTTATTTCTGCTTTAATCTTTATTATTGTCTTCCTTCTGCTAGCTTTGGGCTTTGTTCTTTTTCTAGCCTTTTTAGATGTAAGTTTAAGGTGTTTATTTAAGATTTTTCTCATTTCTTGATGTAGGTCTGTATTGTTATATTCCCTCTTAGAACTCCTTTTGCTGTGTCCCAAAGACTTTGGACCATTGTATTTTCATTTTCATTTGTTTCCATATATATATATTTTTAAATTTTGTCTAAATGTTTTTATTTGAAACAAATAGTTGCACCAAGCAAGAGTTTACTTTCCCCACTCCAAATTAAAACAGAGCGTAATAGGGGCAAACGTCATTTGGCAGACAGTTCCAGTATGTGAACATCCTTCTACTACCTGTGGTTGGGGCAACTTTATTCATCAGCAATCGTTCTTACACAAAATATTAACCCCAAAGTACTAATGTCACATAAAAGGAAGTGGTCTTAATTTCATGTGTGGGGAAGTATGTTCTATAAATGCCAAAAGGTAGGAGAAGCACAAACACAACCCACTCTTAAAAAAAAACTAAATAGTTCAAAGAATTTTCCATACCCCCCAACCCTTACTCCCGTATTAAAAAGTAGTGCTGGGGTCTGACACCCAGATTTGGTTTTTATCCTGGCCATTTACAAAGTGTTTGCCCATCTGACTTTCATCATTAGGGTTATGGATAAAAGTTCATTCACTTTGAAGAGAGGTGTATCTACTCCTTCCTCCTCTTCTTGCCTTCATGCTCATGTTCCTTGGGGCGGCTGCTATCTGAGGGTCTTTTAGAGCCACCGTGCTGTTTGGCTTCTTCCAAAAACTTGTCCAAACCAAAAGGATCTTCCTCAAACTGAACTGGTCCTTCTCGTCCTCTTTGCCTATGGTCTGAACCAGAAAACTCCTTATTGGGAACAAATCTGTTGGTCTTTATTCTGGCTTCTAGGTCATCACCATACATGTCCTTGTCCAGATTTTTACTAGGCCTGTAAATATTCTGGGCCATATCTTTACCACCTCTCCAGGCTTGATCATAAACGTTGTAAATTTCATCTTCTCCACCTGCAAAACCACTGTCCATACCCTTGGACTGGTTGAAAAGCCTTTGGTCATACTGAACTTCATTGGACATCTGAGGATTGGGCACACCAAGAGCAATGACTTCACTGATATCTCGATTTTCATTTCTCTGTAGTTTTGACCTCTTATCAGGAACTGCCCTGGAAAGATTCCTGTTGTGCTGTCTCTCTTTTCGCCTGTCATGCCGGATTTCATCCCTCTCATGTGCCTCCCCATCCTCTTTTTTCACATGGGTTTTGATCCCAGCTCTTCTCTCCCTGGCTTTCTGGGCCATTTCTCTAAGTTTCTCTTCATGTTTCTCCTTTTCTTCTTGAGCCATCTTTCTCTCTACTTGAGCACGCATTTGTACAGCTTCAGGAGCCTTCCGATCAGCAATATAGAGGGCTTTGGCCAGCTTGGCAAAGTTCTCATTGATGTGAACTGTCTGCAGGCCTCTTCCATCAACAGCCAGACGTTTGTCTCATGGAATTGTATACCCCTTTGCATTTTTCCAGTTTGAAGTGCAAGGAGGGATCTTCCACTTTTGTTGTTCCTTCATGGTCATCTTTCGGCTAGGAGAATGCATGACAGGTGCAGGAGGGGAAGGTGGTCCTCGGGGAATTTTCTTATTAATCTTGAACCTTGGAGGCTCCGTTGGATCTTTCTGCATTTCCACCATCCGAATAACTCTCTGTTTAGCTCCAGAGTTGAAAGCCACTCCTTGTTGAGATGGTGTGTATCGAATATATTGAGCAGGAGCCAGTTTATCAGCAGCTCGAACTGGCATGGCTACAGCAACCTTCTGTGATACACATTTTTCTAAGGCTACCCTTGTCTTTTCTGTTATCTCTTTAATGGCTTCTTCATCAGGTCTTTGCAGGTCTGGGTCATCTGCCTTCATGACTTCCTTGGGAACCAGGTCAGTATACTTGCTATAAATGACCTTGTCTTTTGAGTGTCCTTGCCGAGCAATTGCATCATATTTAATTTTTCCTTCAGCATCCACCTGAATGGCCAGTGCATTGACATTTTTTTCTTTCGCCCCATATCCAGTGGATACTGGGCCACATGGATCTCTGGAAAAGCACCTCCATCTCCAAAATCCTCTAATAACCGAGGTATCCAGCCTTTCCGGTACCCCTATGAGGGAGGTTCTCTTCGGGAGGAGACCAGTGAGGTCTGTCGTGATCTCTGGGATCTTGCCCTTTCTTCAGCCTCAAGCTGGTCCTGAGATAGCTGAGTAGGTGCAGGTAAAAAGCTGGTGAGTGTGATCTTCTTCCGCTTCTTCCAGCGTGAGCGACCAGTTTCCATATATTTTTAAATTTCCTCTTTGATTTCTCGGTTGACCCATTCATTATTTAGTAGCATGTTACTTAGCCTCCATATATTTGTGTCCTTTCCAGATTTTTTTCTTGTAATTGATTTCTAGTTTCATATCATGGTTGGAAAGTATGCATGATATGATTTTAATTTTTTGACCTGGGTTTTTGATCCTTCCAGTCCAAGAAGATGGTTTTCAGTGACCTGAGGGACTTTGACCAAATTTAGCTTTCTTCCTTGTCATTGTGGATTTTTAAATGTATTTGTTTGTTGTTAATTTTTCTTTTTCATTCACTCTTCATTTTCTCATTTTTTTTTCTTTTTTCCTTTCTTTTTCTCATTTTTTCTACTTATATTTTTTTCTCAGTCTTTCTTTTTAAATTTAGTTTGTATTTATTTTTTTTATTTTTATTTTTGTTTGGTATTGTGTTTTGATTCCATTAAAAGATCAGTTTGTTAGATGGCCTTTAGCAGTGATTTTCTTTTTAAGTGAATTGGACAAAGCCTCTCATCAACTTATCTCAATTTTAAGCTGATTTTTGGATACCTTAACTCCAAGCTTAGCAGTAAATCCATAATGTTGCCAGGCCTTTCTGCCATCTCTGCTGAGGAGGAGACCCACGCTGCAACTGCTGACTCTTTGAGACCATCAGCAATGGTAACTTGGTGAAAGCTAAGTTGGTCTAACACATCCTGACTGGAAAAGAGGTGGATGAGCCGATCATTGATGAAATTCAAGAGAACTCCTCTAGCAGTGTGTAAGAGAAAGAGGCCTGAAGGAAACTTTGTTAGTGTCTGATATACAGAACTGCCACCAAAAAGATATTGTTTGTAGAGACTTAAAGGCAGAAAACTTGCTCTGGATACTCACATGAACATCAAGATTGCAAAGTTTTGCTTCAGAAATGAATTTTGCAGTAAGTTAGATACCTTCTGTGACAGCCTCCCCCCCTCCCCATGCTTCCCTAGAACTCTTCCAGGTTCAAAAGTACACCATGGACCAGAGGTGTATGTGTGGAGCCCAAGAGTCATCCTATACACACTGTTCAATGGAGTGTGTATAGGGATCCTTTTGAATGGCAGAACTTCAAGGAACTGTGGGAGTGGGCACTGAGCAGAAAATATCATATTCCCTTTTACTTGTCCGTGGAATATGAAAACCTGGTCAAGAAATTTCTCATTCTCAATCCCAGTAAGAGAGGCACTTTAAAACAAATTACGAAGGCTCAGTTGATGAATGCATGGGACATGAAGAAGCCTTATATGGAAACACTCCCTGACTACAAAGATCCCTAGTTGGTGGTATTCATGAATTAGATATATGAAGAGATGCAGAACTCACTGTTGGGCCAAAAGTACTATAAGATAATGGCCTTCTGTCTCCTGGCCTGCAAGAGATATGATTTGGAGGCCTATATCATCACTTTAATAGATGAGGGGCTTTGACATCTCTGTATCCTGAATTCTTTGCCCTTTTTTTTTTCTTCTCAGAGCTGGGCATTGCTCCAGAAGCTGCTGTGCAAAGGATATTTGTACCCCTTTTCAAGAGTTTGTTTCTTCCATGTTTGTGGGGGAGGGGAGATGGTTCTATAGAAATAAAAAATCCAAGTGAGAAAAAATCAGTAAAAATTAAAGATACAAAAATGACAGAAATGCTGAAATTACCAGACAAGGACATTAAAATGCCCACTATAAATATGTTCAATATGCTCAAGTATTTAGAGGAAACTTGGGGCATGGCCAGATGATGAAAGGAAGATACAAAGGAGAAACCAATAGGACATTTTATGGTGAAAAATATCTGAAGTGAAAATTTCACTGGATAGTATTACCACTTTATTAAGTACTGCAGAAGAAATGATCAATGAATGTGAAGATGTAGCAACAGATACTACCCAAAGGAAAGCACAGAAAGAAAGAAGTATGAAAGCAGTAAACAGAGCTTCAGAACCAATGGGCCAACAAGTGCTCTAACAAAACTATTAGAGTCTCAGAAGGAGAGAAGAGAGGGAAAGAACAAAAATATTTTGAAGAAATAATGACAAAATATGTTCTATATTTGGTGTGACTTATTAACTCACAGATTCAAGAAAGGTAAATGGACACCACTCAGGAAACACACACATACACACACCTCAGTATATCCATAATTGAGTTGAAAGAATCAGTGATAAAGAGAAATCTTAAAAGCAGCCAGAGAAGAGAGACACATTATATAAAGGGACTAATGATAAGAAATATCACTGACTTTTTGTGAGAAACAAAGTAAGCCAGAGGGCAGTGGTACAACATCTTTAAAGTGCTGAAATTAAACAATGTCAATGTAGAATTTTATATTCGCTAAAACTGTTCTTCACAAATAAAGGTAAAATAAAGACCTTTCCAGAAACACCAAAGCTTAACATATTTATTGCCAGAAGACCTTAACTATAAGAAATGTTAAAGTATGTTCTTCAGGCTGGAATAATATACCAGATAAAATCTGGATCCATACAAAAGAAAGAAAATGTTGAAAGTAGTAAATATGTGAATATACATATGGATTTTACCCCCATTGTTTCAAAAATTTTTAGTGGAAACTTACTGTTTAAAGCTAAATTAACAACGTATTGTGGGGTTTATAATTTTTGTGGAAGTAAAATGATTTACGATAGCACAGAGTAGTCAATGGGCATTTAAAAGTATATTGTTGTAAGGTTTTTACATTATATTTGAAGAAGTATGATATTTGAAGGCACACTGTGGTGAGTTAAAGATGCATTTGTAAACTATAGAGCCAGCCAGCCTAAAACATAAAAATAAAATGTGGAGCTAATTAACAAATTAGTGGAGATAAAGTGGAGATAAAGTCATAAAACCTACCCAACCTGAAAGATGGCAGCAAAAGGGGAAAAGATACAAGGCACAGAAGGGATAAGTGCAAAAGAAATAGGAACATGGTAGATTTATACCAAACCTATTGATAGTTACATTCAACCTAAATGTTCTGAACCCTCCAATTTAAAGGCAGAAATTGTCAAACTGGATAAAAGTTAGACCCCAAAAAAATGCTTTCTATAAGAAACACCATAACTATATAAAAAGAGATTAGTTAAGAGGCACCTGGATGCTCAGTGGGTTAAGCATCTGCCTTTGGCTCAGGTCATGATCTCGGGCTCCTGGGATAGAGCCTGGTGTTGGGCTCCTTGCTCAGTGGGGAGTCTGCTTCTCCCTCTTCCTCTGCCCCTCCCACTCATGCTCTCTCTCTCTCAGATAAATAAATCTTTTTTAAAAAGAGAGAGATTGGTTAAAAGTGAAAGAACACAAGAAGATATAGTATGCAAGCAGTATAAGAAATATAAATTAGCTATATTATTAGACAAAGATAACTTCAGAACAAAGAATCATAAGAGATAAAAAGGAGTTTTTAATAATAAACAAATGCATTTATGGGGAAAGCTTAATAATCCTAAATATATGTGGACCTAATAACAGATATTATAAAACATATGGACTAAAAAGTGATAGAACTGGAAGGAGTAAATTGACAAATCTAAGATAATAGTAGGAGATTTCAAAACTCTCTTCTTATTAGAACAATTGGACAGAAACACTGATAGTTATTTAGAACACAATGCTATCAGCTAACTTTACCTGATTGAATATATGGAACACGTATGGAACACTTCACCTAGCTACAGGAGAATGCATATTCTTTGAAAGTGCACATTGAACATTCAACAAGATAGACTCTATTCTGGACCATAGAATAAACCTCAACTAATTTAAAAGATTTTGAAATTAAACTAGAAATAAACAACAAAAAAGATATCTGGAACATCCCCAAATACTTGAAAATGAAGCTACACATTTTTAATTAACTTATAAAGGAAGAAATCACAAGAGAAATTAGAAAATATTTTTAACTGAATGAAAATGCAGCATATCAAAATTAGTGAGATGCAGTTAAAGCACTGCTTAAAGGGAAATTTATGTCTTTAAAAGCTTATATTGGAAAAGAGGTCTAAAATCAATTATTTAAGCTTCCAGTTGAAGAAGGTAGAAAAAGAATAAAGCAAACCCAATGTAAGCAAAAAGAAGGAAATTATAAAGAGAAGAAATCAATGAGGGTTCCAGAGAAAGATTTTGTGAATTCTGAGACTAGCCATAACTTATATTGCCTTTAAGTTCTTTATTATTATTATTATTGTTTACTCTCTCCTGTCTCCAGCACATGCTACTAGCTACATCTTGGTCTCCACAATCATGGAGACCTGAAAGAAAGGTCTGATAACAAAGTAGAGGCAAAATGTCTCAGTGCTAGGCACTGCAGCCAGACAGAAAATGATTTCAAGATGATAAGAGGAAATCTGTGGAGGAACAGAACAGTAGCATGAGGCCAGCTGGTGGCTGCAGTAGTGAGCCACGGGTAGGATAGATACGAGAATCATACAAAGTTTTTCTGGAGATTCCTAGAGACATGTGGACAAGGAAACCTGGAAAAATATTGGGCTTCTTTTCTTTTTTTAAGATTTTATTTATTTGACAGAGAGACACAGCAAGAGAGGGAACACAAGCAGGGGGAGTGGGTGAGGGAGAAGCAGGCTTCCCACTGAGCAGGGAGCCTAATGCGGGGCTCGATCCCAGGACCCTGGGATCATGACCTGAGCTGAAGGCAGACGCTTAACAACTGAGCCACCCAGGCGCCCCAATATTGGGCTTTCTACCATCAGCTAGGATCAGGGCTCAGATTTAGGAATCAGGGAAATATGTTACCTCATGGGCTAGTTAAGTGTGTAATATTTGAGCCAATGATTTGATAAAGCTATTTTTTCTTTTCTCTATGGTTAAGAATGGGCATCACTAGAATTATTCACTGTGAGGAAAAGGTAATGTGCTTAATTTAGGAAGAGAATTGGTTGATGGGACATGAGAGTTCAAAGGGGAAGCTACAAGTAATGATGCAGGTGGCCTAGGATGTTTCAACCATATGCTGCCATATAGGAACCGATATGTCAGGCCATGGCCACTTTTAAATAGTGGGGACTCCTACTAGATCCCATCTTCTGATTTCTCATACAATACCTTTCCCATTTATTGTGATTTTTAAAACTGATTAAAGTGTACAGTAAGTCAAGTTATTGGGAAGTCATTTATTTAGCAAATATTTGTTGAATGCTTTCAAAGTGCCATGCACTATTTTAAGTTTTAGAGACCCAGGAATGAACATGAGAGACATCCTCTTGGCTTTCATGGTACACCCCTTCTAGTATGAGGGAAGATAGAAAACATACACCTGTGGTTAAAAAGTAAATAGAGAAGATAATTTCAGTGCTATCAAGAGGAAAATATCTTGCGATTGAGTGACAGGCAGAGAAACAGGAGCGACATTAGACAGAATGATCACGAAAGACCTCTTTGCACAGTGACATCTGAGTTGATGTTGAATGATGCGAAGACAACCCTCCATGTGAAGAACCTTCCAGGTAAAGAAAAGGACAAGTCTCCAAGCTGGAATATGCTGACTGTTTGCAGGTGGATTGATCTAGGAAAGGCAGCCACAAATAGCAAAGGAGATTTATGGAGTGATTCAGGAGAACTCTTTCTGGCTCTCCTTCCACCACCATTTACTCTGGTCTTCAACTTTTTTCACCTGATAAAGGGGTGTAATCAGTGCCTCTTCTGTTCCCCAAACTTACAGGACAGCCAGAAACATTGGATAATATCACTTATATGAAAGCAACCCAAAAATCTAAAAGGAATCCTCCAGCCAGCTGGAAGTTAGGATTAGAACAACACTGAGAGCTGGAAAGCTGCCTGATCTCCCACAGAGGCCAAAGGATTCCCCCACTAAAGTTTTCTTCACTCTGGCTCATTTGCTTACATGTGCTGGAAAATTAAAAAACAAACAAAAAAAAAACTCGAAATGGGTTGTCCTCTGCCCTCCCCCAGGATAAAGGTATTAGGGTTAGTTTAAATAAACAGGTTAGGACCTGTGAAAGGGAAATGCTAGGGGAGAGTAGAATGTGTCTCAATATTACCTTGTTCCTTGGAACAGTAGGGAGTAAGAGACCTTCTTACTTGTCAATATAGTTTCGCACCAAACCATGCTGTACTTAGGCTTGTGCCCAATCCCAGAACCACGTTCTGCCTGAAATGGGGCGAATGCTTTAGGGATATGTTCAAATTACTTCCATCAGGGCAAAGCCAATAAATGCATTAGGGAGCTTTAAAAAAGCTTTCCTCTTGTTTAAGAGGAAGATAAATAATTACATTTGAGTTTATGACCCTGATTTTTAGGACAAGTTTTAAAACCAGTTTCCTGCCCCACAGTGATGGCTGCAACATGTGCGCGTGCACACATACACACACACACACACACAGAGGTATTTTGAAGATACCAGCCCATTATTCATCCAGGATGATTCCAGTTAAATGAAACAGAACAGGAAGGAAACAGTTTCCAGAAAACAGAGGTACACCAAAAAGAATCCACTGCTTCGGGAGAATTGAAGAAAGGTTAGTGAAATTTCACAGATGGTCTACAACTCTTCATGAATAATCTATGAAAGAACTAAAAATAGGACAGGCTTCCACAATGCTGAGTATTTATGAGGTAATAATAGGACATGCATGGAGATCGCTTACAGGGGACATCTCAGGCAGTCTGAAAGGTTATCTCATTAAGGGAAGTACTTGGTATCTGTCGATATATAGGTGGGGGTGTAGTTCTCACTGAATGATGTAATTTATGGAATTTAATGTAGCCTCCTTAATCTAAATCTTTTAGAAGGATGGTAGCAATTCTATCTCCCCACCATCTATGAAATGTCCTAGGGCCACATTTAGACAGGTGACAGGCAGCAAGATGAGCTATAAAACTAGTTCCTTTCCTCAAAATTCTTCATGCCTATTTAGGGCAGAGGTGACAAATCTGTAGAAAAGCCTTTGATGAACATTTCTGTTGCTTTTGACCCCTCTCCACTCCCATTTAAGAAGATTGGATTCATAGCCAACATTTTAAAACTGAGATATCACTTGAATTTCTGATTTCTCTTAAGAAATAGGAGGACCCTTGGGGTGCCTGGGTGGCTCAGTTGGTTAAGCATCTGCCTTCGGCTCAGGTCATGATCCCAGGGTCCTGGGATCGAGCCCCACATCGAGCTTCCTGCTCAACGGGGAGTCTGCTTCTCCCTCTGCCTCTCCCCTGCCCGACTTGTGCTGTCTCTCTCTCATGCTCTCTCTCAAATAAAGATAAATAAAATCTTAAAAAAAAAAAAGAAATAGGAGGACCCAATAACACTAGGCTTGTGTTCTTGTATGGCTACGATTATTTGGCATTGAGTGGCAACTCCCCCCTTAGACTGGACATGTTGGTCTTTTTCCCTAGGTCCTCACCTGGCCCACTTATGTCCTCCTTCATTTGATTTTTAACCCCTGATTTGGAGACATTATGTATGCTTCTTCTCTTACCACCACTCTTGTTGCTTTATGAGGCAAGCTTTGGCACATACAGCATATTTCTATCTTGTAAGTAGTTTGTGTTCTAAAATTCGGTTGTAGGTAAGTTTTCTTGAACTAAATCCATTTAGCCACAGGAAAAATATTAATTCAATTTTACAAATATTAACTGAAGTCCTACCAAATGCAAATCACTATGCAAGGCACATGGGAAGGAGGGCACATGGAACAAAAGATATGGTTCTTGTTCCCAAGAGGTCCAGGAAAGGCCATTAATGTTTATTTAACTTATAGTGCATTTGAAATGAAAACATAGTGGAAATATAATTTGGAATTACTTGCTAGATTACAGAAAAAAGAGTTTCATGTTGCATGTTTTATCCTGAAACCTGTTTCCTGTGGATAAGCAAAGATATTAAGAAGTGGATGTTGACAGTTGTCAGTATTCTGAAGGAAAACAATGAGAAACTGTTAGAAATTTAGAGGTGAATGGTACTTGTTTACTTGGCATTTTTAGAAGATTTTGAACCATTATATAATTTTTCTATTTAGGGAGATGCAAAATGTAGAGTGAAAGGAGAAGAGAGAGGCGGATAGGGAAATAGAAAAGGGAAAGGATAGAAAGAGAGAAAGATGATTTTTCATCTTCACAAAGGCTATGAAAGCTAGATTGCTGAGATGGAACTAATGAGGAGTGGAGATGCACTTGTGTGTATTCCTGATCTGACTATTGACGAAGAATGATAAAGACACTTCTCTTACCAAGCCAATGTCTTTCACATTGGCAATTCTAAAAATCAGTTGTCAGTCTTCATGGTATACTTGATTTATCAGAGCCATTTGACACAGGTGATCATTCCAGTCTTCTAGAAATACTTTGGCTTTCAGGACACCACACACCCTTGGTTTTCCTGCCTTACTGGCTGCTCCTTTTCAGCTTCTTCTACAGATTATTCCTGATTCCCCCAATATTAATGGTAGAGTGATCCCAAGGCTCATTTCTTGAGCTCCTTTGCTTTTTTACCTACTTGTACTACCTTAGGGGTCTCATCTGCCTCATGGCTTTAAATACCATCTGCATGCTAATGATCCTTGAATATATACTTCAGCCAAATGCATACCTCAAATACATACTCCAGACTGGTTGAGTCTTAACATCTTCATTTGGTATCTAATAGAGATCTCAGTTTTAACGTGCACAAGAGAAAATTCCTCATTTTTTTTCTCCAAGTTGCTTCTCCCTCAGTTTTCTCCTTCTCAGATAATGGAAAGGCCATTCACTTTGGTTCAGGCCAAAAACATTTAGCCTTGTCTGTTTTCCTCATCCTACATTTAATCTGGTTGCAAATTATTTTTGACCTGAAAAATCCAAATTCGTACAACTTCTTATCACTTTCATCATTATCATCTTGGTATAAGCCATCATCATCTCCCTCCTGGGTTATGGCACTTTGGGGATCCCATTATTATCTCACCAATAGTCTATCTTTAACACAGAAACAAGATAAATTATTTTCATATATAAAATCATGTCCATTCTCTGCTCAAAATCCTCCAGTGGCTCCCCATTTCACTAAGAGCAGAATTCCAAGTCCTTACAATGGCCTCTAAACCTACAAAATCTGGTAGCTCATTACTTTCTGAGCTCACCTCCAACACTAGAGTGTTCTCCTTCCTCACTAGATTGTAGCTCTACTTGCCCTTTTGCTATTTGAACATTTCAGGGATGCCCACTGACTCTGGTCCTTTACATTTGCTTTTTTTTCTGCTTAGAATGCTAATACCAAAGATAAGTGCTTCAGTCCCTTGCTCAAAAGTTAAAACTTCTCATGGAGACCTTTCCAAATAATCTTATTCAAAACTGGACCTCTGTGTACAAGCCAGACACCTCCCAATTCCTCTAACTTCTCTATTTTTCTCCATAGAAATTATCACCTTACATACAATATCTTCTACTTGTTTGTGTTTTATGTACCCTACACTTAAATGTAAGTAGACATTTGTTTGGCTATATTTCTTAGGCTCTACTTTTCATTCTTGTGACTTATTTATTTTAAAACTGGAAGCTTCTTAATCCCCTTTACTTACTTCACCCTTTCTTTCACCCGCCTTCCCTCTGGCAACCACCAGTTTGTTCTCTGTGTTTATGAATCTGTTTCTATTTTTTGTTTGCTTGTTCTTTTGTTTTGTTTTTTAGATTCCACATGTAAGTAAAAGCATATGGCATTTTCTCTGTCTGACTTATATCACTTAGCATAATACCTTCTAGGTCCATCCATGTTGTTGTGAATGGCAATATTTCATTCCTTTTTATGGCTGAATAATATTCCATCATATATGCATAGTACATCTTTATCCATTCATCTATAGGGACACTCCGGTTGATTCTGTATCTTGGCTATTGTAAATAATGCTTCAGTAAACATAGGGATGCATATATCTTTTTAAATTAGTGTTTTCATTTCTTTTTGGTAAGTACCCAGTAGTGGAATTATTGGATCATAGGGTATTTCTATTTAAAAGTTTTAGGAACCCCCATACTGTTTTCCATAATGGCTGCATCAATTTGCATTCCCCCCAACAATGCACAAGGGTTCCCTTTTCTCCACATCCTTGCCAACACTTGTTACTTCTTGTTTTTTGATTCTAACTATTCTTACTGGTGTGAGGTGATATTTCATTGTGGTTTTGATTAACATTTCCCTGATATTGAGTGATGTTGAGCAACTTACCATGTGTTTGATGGCTATCTGTATGTCTTCTTTGGGAAAATGTCTATTCAGGTCCTCTCCCCATTATTAATTGGATTATTTGTGGGTTGTTTTTTTTTTTTTGTGTGTGTGTGTGTCTGTGTGTTGAGTTGTATAAGTTCTTTGCATATTTTAGATATTAACCCCTTATTGGATATATCTCTTGCAAATATCTCTCCCATTCGGTAGGTTACCTTTTCATTTTGTTGATGGTTTCCTTCTCTGTGCAAAAGCTTTTTGTTTTTGTTCCCTTTGCCTTGGGAAACAGATCCAGAAAAATACTGCTAAGGCCAGTGTCCAAGAGTTTACTGCCCATGTTTTCTTTGAGAAGTTTTATGGTTTCAGGCCTTACATTTAGGTCTTTAATCCATTTTGAGTTTATATTTGTGTGTGGTATAAGAAAGTGGTCCAGATTCATTGTTTTGCATGTTTCAGTTTTTGAAGGAAGAGATTTTTGTCTGTTTTACTTATTACTGTACTCCTTATGCCCAGGATAATACAGAGTATGGGCTCAATAAGTAGCTATTGAATGAATGAATAAAAAGAAGTGGTGCACCTAATTATTTTATCAGATAGAAACCTGGTTTAAACACCAGGTGGCATCTGACACCACAGTTCCAAGATAGTTTCCTAGATCATCATTTAGGAGAGGAGGTGAGTAGTACAGGGCAACTTGTGATGTGTCATCAAATAGAAACCATTTGGCCTTTTTCTTTCTTTACCACCAAGTCATATGCCATCCTTCATTCCCTCCCCACCTCTACCATGGAGCCATATGTATAAGCTGGAGGGAGGGGTACTGACAAGATAGTGGAGGGTGGCATGGGAGTCTGGCCACCTGCCCACGTAGCTTACTTGTGCCTTATGGACTTTCTCATGCCTGATACCAATAGTAACTCTTCCATCTTATGATGGATTGCTGCTGAGTCCTCTGAACCTTATGCCTTAATGGGTCTGGAAATCCAGCTTCTGATGGGAAGCTCTGGCCACATGATCAATTGGTGTTCCATGATCTGATATTCCATTTCAGCTAGGAATGAGTAGCATGTGAGGGAGCTCTTTTTAAGTGGCCCAGCAATCTCTGAAGTAGATAGAATGAACCTTGCTACAAATATAGACCTAGAAGTCTATATTATCATTCTCCTATTAGAGCTCACCATAAACTCTACACATCTACTCTCAACACAGACACCTCTAATACCATAAGGTCAGTTAGGTCTGATGCCCCAAGTGGAAGGGCTGCTTGTACTATACTTTGGACCTGTTGCAGATCTCTTTCCTGCTCTGGGATCCATTCAAATATCTAAGACTTCCATGTCTCTCAGTAAATGAGTGGAAGCAGTATTCCGAAATATGGAATATGCTGCCCTTCATAGTGGTGGGAGTTATGAGATGCTATAATTTTTCCTTCACTTTGGAGAGGATGTTCCAGCATACAATCTTGGATGGAGAGGGAAATGAGAAGGCAGTTTCTTAGTTTTCCATTTGGTTTTTTTCACTATAAAAGCTCTTAACCTACAGACTAAAAAAGCAATGTATAGGTCCTAACAACTACCAAGTATATTTATTCCAGTTATACACTCAGAGATTGAGGAAATTATGATAGTGTAGGTCCATGGACCCCAGTGGACCCATAGTAAGCAGGGTGTGGCCAGAGCTCCATTTATTGCATGTACCCATATTAGCCCCACTAAAACAGAGGTCCATTATGATGTTTTGATATAAATGTTAATTTGGACTCCATCCTACAATTTTCATCCAAATATTTGGGTATTTCTTTTTCTCAAGTGTAAAGTTATTTGAGTAAATGGACAGAGGTCCCTTATGGAAGAATCGTTACCAAGTAACTTTTCATGGTGTCATGGAATTCTTTTTCCTGTGGACATGACATTTCCATCAGTCATTGTATTCCAGGTCTGAGAAAGGCTCAGATCTGGATATTGGACAAGTTTATGAATTTTTTTTGAGGTATCCACCTCCAGCCTCTTTGTCCTTAATTTCTTTTCATTGTACAGCTTGAGCAACTTTCAAAGGCTGCCAATTTATCATGACATTTGGAGTGACGTGTTCTATTAACCATCTCCATGGTTCTTTGCAGGTCAGCTTCCTTGATTACTACTTTAACCTTACTATTTATTATGATAATTGTGCTCACCTTGCTTTTTTCAGTTAAGTGGGTTCTTTTCAGTGGGTTCAGTTACCTGGATTCTTTTATTTGAGGATCCTTTCATGTCCATTGTTATCCGAGAGCCTAGTTCTTTAGCAGGATCTCTTATTGCCCTGGACAACAAAAGACAGCTGTCACTGAGTTTCTTACTGATGCTAGTGCCCCTCTTACTGGCATGTTACTTAACACTTTGGTAAATGGATTGTTCTCTAGGCCTTTTCTTAGAACGTTGTAGATGGGTGGGTTTTCTGGCTTCATGTATTATATCTAATCCAGCAGCCTCACTTCTCTGAATCTTTTGATTACTGTCGCTACCATCTGTCCAATTTCTACTTCATTAGGTGTGGGTTATTGCTCTGTCCAAGCTTCCAAGAACCATCCTAGCAGCATATTAGCACTGTCTCCTGGGGTCCTTGATGGGGTGTAAATTTTGGATCACAGGAGACTGCTCACATATTGATAAATTCATCCCTTTCCAACTTCACATTCTGTTCACCTTGATACATCATACTCAGGATGCAATCCCATGTAAACTCTCCTGGCTCCTGCTGAGAAATGTTGGCTAGGTAGTGCAGCTTCTTTGACATATAGTTTTTAACTTATTTTAGCAGGCCTAGAACTAACCCAGATGGATTATAACTTTCTCCATGATCTGGTAGCCAGGAGAAAATGTGGGGCAGATCATCATAAGATGTGTGTTATTTTGCAAGTACAAAAGCTTCTGTAGCATCTTCAAACAAAAGTGGGATGGAGAGTGTAAGCCTTTAAAGAGAGAGGAGACCACTTTTGAATAGCTAGAGGATTCAGGGGAATCTAAATGTATCCAAAGATTCAAGATTTTCTAGTTCATTGACCAATATGTTCCCAACTCAAGTCTCCATGTCCCACTCCTTCCCAACCAGAACCCTGCCTGTACTATAAAAGACACGCTGGCATGGAGAATTCAACTTCTTCTATAGCTCTTCCTAGGTCCAATCTGCAGTTTTTCTGCCCTCTGGTTGCAGGATATGAGATTCTTTTTTATATTACTGTGGAGGGTCTCTACCAGCTTATGTTGCTAGTATTTTACCTTCAGGCTTTCATTTCCATCTCAGTTCTCCATTAGTGGGATTTTTTTTAATAGTTGCACCATAACTGCACACTAGTGATGGGATTCTCATTTTGGAGCTAGGTGATCCAGCTCATAAATTCCATTTTATAGTTGTCTTCCTAGAATCATATTTGGCAGTGACTGTCCTAGGTTGGCTTCCTCAGGTGACTGTGACTGTGAGATTTGCATGCAGGAGGTTAATTGAAGAGTGCTTTTTAGTAACAACACCTGTGATGAGTGAGAGTTGCTGCACTGGGTAAAGGGAGAAATTGAATTGTGGTGTAGTTGCAGGAGAGGCCTCAGTTGATTCTACGTTGAGATCTGGAGCTGTAATGTTCTTCACAGTTGTCCTAATTGAGTCAAGAGGCTTTGTACTCAGGCACCACCAGTCACTGGATGCAGATGCTTCCAGGAAGGGGGATGTGTATTGTTTTAGACTAGAGTAATTCCTGGGGAGGAACTCAGTTGTGAACTATCAGCAGTCCATACTCCTGGCAGCTGGAGAAATGGGTGTCTCAGTCTTAGAGGAGGATTTGGGCAATGGACCACAAGGTTCACCACAGTTCCCAGTAGAGATATGTTGAATGAATGATTGAATGGTCTTTTGTATTTACATGCCTCTGGAATGTAGGTTCCTTTTGGGTTATTATATAGCAATTAGCATAGCACCTTCCATATAATAGTTGATTGATCAGTATGTGTTCAGTGAATAGATGAAAGAATAAATTTTAGGGCTTTTGTCCATCAGTGACTATTCTAGGTCCCAGTCAATACTTTGGAGGTTTTAACTGTAATCCTTCTGCATTATAGTTCTATAAATTTGCCACTCCAACAAAGAAGGATGATGTGGGTTTGCTATTTGTGTGGAACAGTGACTGGGAAGGTCACTTTGAAATGTGGTGATATGAGTGGGTACTACCTTAGCCCAATTGAATTGCAGCTCCGACTTTCAACCATGATGTAGAACCCACTAGGGCCTGGTGGATGTCAATTCACTGGCATGCATGGGCTTAGACAGAGGCTGAGTCTTGTGTGCTATGGAAATGCTTATTAGCTTCATTCTGAATACTTAAGAGCATACCAGACATGCTTAAAAATTCTTTCTTGGAGACAGATTGTTGGTAAGTGCTTTATTTCCTCTCTAAATACATAGTTTGTCACCACATGCATTAATTCTTCATTAAATGATGTCAACATTCTACTCGGTAGAAATAATTGTACCCTTTTCTTAGGTGCAATTATCCTGATGAAAGTAATTAGTCAACACAGCTACTTAAGAAGGAGCCTTGCATTTGGAAGAGATTCAACTTACATGTACCATGTGGTAGGGATTTAGCTTAGCACTGGATTCAACTTGGCAACATGCACAACTTCACAGAGGGCTCCTTGGTGGTTGTTTTTTTCCCCCATAAAGGTGATGTCCCAAGAAAATCCGATGCAAATAAAACATACTTACATGTGTTAAGACCCAAAGCATACCTGTTATTCTGACAAAAAATTATTTGATACATTATTATTTTTAAATCCACACAAGAAAATAGGATCCTAATTTTGCTTTATTCTCTCCTGCCTGTTTGCCAGCTCACTGGACCTTCAGCTATTATTGTACATACACATAAATCTCTCCCTTGCTATCAACTATGCATTTGGAGCTTGGATTTTGCTAAAACAAATAGAGGAAAGCAACTCTTTAATGGTGTGAGATCTGAAGCAGTTTGTGAGGGTGGACAGTTCCTATCAAATTTTAAACTCTTTAGGTTATTCTCAGTCTCTTTCTGGGTAAAGAGGTAAAGAAATTATTTCAAAGACTCCCAAATCTCCACTGCTACATTTTCTGGGGGTGATGCTAATCTTGATAAGGATTTGTGTTACACAGGTGTTTGCAATTGTCACAATTTAGAATGATCATTTTATTTCAAAGGAAAAGACTTGAAAGAAATATTGAATTCTAATGATATGTACCCAAAGTATTTATGGAGAAAGTTACCAATGCCTGCAATTTAATTTGAAATGCATAAAAAATAATATGAGTTAGCTTTCTGCTCCTCCCCATTCCACAGATAGCTACATCTTCTGGTGCAGTGCCAGGCATGTCCCCGAGACACGATGGTGAAGGTTGGAGTGAACCGATCTAGCTGTATTGGTCACCTGGTCACCAGGGCTGCTTTTAACTCTGGCAAAGTGGATATTGTCACAATAAGTGACCCTTTCATTGACCTCAACTACATGGTCTACATGTTCCAGTATGATTCCACCCACAGCAAATTCAATGGCATTGTCAAGGTTGAGAACAGGAAACTTGTCATCAATGGAAAGCCTATCGCTATCTTCCAGGAATCAGTTTCTGCCAACGTCAAATAGGGTGATGCTGGTGCTGACTATGTTGTGGAGCCCACTGGGGTCTTCACCACCATGGAGAAGGCTGGTGCTCACTTGAAGGGTGGGGCCAAGAGGGTCATCATCTCTGCCAACTTCTGCTGATGCCCCTTTGTTTGTGATGGTTGTGAGCCATAAGTATTACAACTCCCTCAATATTGTCAGCAATGCCTCCTGCACCACCAACTGCTTGGCCCCTCTGGCAAAGGTCATCCATGACAAATCTGACATCATGGAGAGACCCATGACCTCAGTCTATGCCATCACTGTCACCCAGAAGATGTGGATGGCCTCTCTGGGAACCTGTGGCATTATGACCAAGGGGCTGCCCAGAACATCATCCCTGCTTCTACTAGAGCCACCAAGGCTGTAGCAAGATCATCCCTGAGCTGAATGGGAAGCTCACTGGCATGGCCTTCTGTGTCCCCATCCCCAATATGTCAGTCGTGGATCTAACCTGCTTCATGGAGAAAGCTGCCAAATACAATAACATCACGAAGGTGCTGAAGAAGGCATCAGAGGGCCCCTCAAGTGCACCCTGGGCTACACTGAGGGCCAGGTTGTCTCTTGCAACTTTAACAATGACACCTGCTCTTCCACTTTTAATGCTGGAGCTGGTTTTGCTCTCAATGACCACTTTGTCAAGCTCATTTCCTGGTATGACAATTAATTTGGCTATGGCAACTGGGTGGCGGACCTTATAGTCCACATGGCCTCTAAGGAGTAAGAGTTCCCTGGACCACCAACTCCAGCAATAGAAAGAGGAAGAGAGAGTTCCTTAGCAGCTGGGGAGTCCTTGCCCCAACTTATCCCCCAAGACACTGGGAATCTCCCAACCTCTACACAATTTCCATCCCAGACCCTTTGAAGAAGGGGAGGGGTTTGGGGAGCCCTACATTGTCATGTACCATCAACAGAATATACTGTATCCAGCCAAAAAAATAATGTGAGTTGTTGGATGAATATAGGGATGGATAGATAGTTATGTGATAAATCAAGTGAGATGTTAATGGTAGAATCCAGGTCATAGATATAGAGGTATTCCATGAAAAATTATTTAAACTTTTCTATAGTTTGGAAATTTTCATAATAAAACACTGGAAATAATCACCATTGGCACTCCTCTTGCAGTGTCCTTGAGGCAAACTTTGATCAAAATGTTTCACCCCATTCAATTTATCCAATATTTATTGAGTATCTGCCTTGGCAAAATTTGGTGCTGGGTATGAGATTTCATTGAGATTCCATGCTTAGTAGTCTCCCTCTACTCTTAAGTATGGCTAGTGGAGCAGCTCCAACCTCTCCCTTTAACTCCAATTTCAGCAGGAAGAATATAGACAAATGTATCCCAATACTTTAGGATTCATGGATTGATTTGTTTAGGATTTCCTTCCTTCCTTCCTTCCTTCCTTCCTTCCTTCCTTCCTTCCTTCCTTCCTTCCTTCCTTCC
>NC_058408.1:90893053-90925061 GCF_002201575.2 Neomonachus schauinslandi
TCCTTCCTTCCTTCCTTCCTTCCTTCCTTCCTTCCTTCCTTCCTTCCCTCCTTCCATCCATCTATCCATCCATCCATCTATCAGTGTGTACTCTATTTCTCTGTTTGGTGTGAAGCACAGAAATAGTGTTTAAGACAGAGTTCTATAATCAAGAAGCTTAAAGTGTAATGGGGATCTAAGCATGAAGTCACTATTCCGCAAGTTCCACTCTGACCTCGTTTATTCATAGTTTCAGACAAAATCACTTCAAAATGAGGGATGTGATGTAAGATATATGAAAATATACTTATGTGCATCTAGAAAACTTCAAAAGTAGCATTTTTAAAAATTTTCCTGGTTATTTCTAAAGCCACAAAATATTCCAGTCACAAATAAAAAACCAAGGCTTTCCTGTGGGAAACTTTAGAGAAAACCTAACAAAACTTTCCCCAATTGGAGTAAACCATTAAATACTTAAAAGCATTTTAGTAGCATATAAAACCAAACCAAGTCCTCTGAAAATCATGGTGCCAAATCAAATGCTAAGATTTAAAAAGTCCCAACTGAATGCATCTCGCCCAGGTCCTGCCAAGGGAGTTACTGCTCCCTCCAGAGCTGTCTCCTTTTTTTTTTTTTATTGGTTTCAATTAAGTTTTACAGAATAAATTAGTTCACCATATTTGAATCACATTTGCACACAGAGATGAAAAGTTCTTTCTCCCTTCCAAATCAGGGCTTTACTGCGGAAAAAGCAATCTGTGTGATGCAACCACTATTGAAGCTCCAGTCAATAAAAAAAGCCCAATGAAGTGGGAAGGAGAGGAAATGGGAAAAGGAACCAAAGAGGAAGAAGCAGAAGCAAAGGAAGCAAATGGAGAACAGAGGAAAAAACTAGGGAAAGTAGATGAAGCCACAGGCAACCAATGACTTGGTACTCTTAGAGCCGAATACTAAAACTTACTGTGAGATTCTAAATATGTCTCTGGTTCCCTTTGCCTCTACTTCAAAATCAGTAAACTGTTAGTTGAAAGTCTTCATATCCCATTGTTTGCTCAGAAACAAGAGTGCCAGGTACTCTGTGATCCTAAGAATCAGTGATCCAGATCTCATGTTTTTGGCTTTTTAAAGAGAGGCGAGGTGGGGTGGGGGTCGGGGAGGGAGGGGGAGAGGGAAAGGAAGAGAGACAATCTCAGGCAGACTCCATGCTGAGCCCAGAGCCTGACATTGGGCTCAGTTTCACCACACTGAGATCATGACCTGAGCCGAAATCAAAAGTCGGATGCTCAACTGACTGAGCCACTCAGGCATCCCTATGACTTTTTAGTATCATCTACAACAGGAGAAAGATTTCTCTCACCTATTTCTGTTTTGGTACTAGAATTCCTAGATGTTTTTCTTTACCTGCTTTTGCCTTAGTTTAAGCATATAATGAAAAACAAAGAAACAAAAAGCCATTAGACTAAAGAGAGAGCTTGAAACTTAGAGTGGCAGGTCCTTCCAAAGATGGTGCTTGTCTTTTTCTGTTTTTATGTTCCATCTTGAGAATTGGAATGACTGTGACTTGGGTTTCAAAATGATTTGGTTGATTATACATACACATTTCTGAAAGTATCATAGGATTTTATTCATTGGGGTATTTAAGTTACATGGTACATTATGGAAGTGGGAAATGAAGGGAGTATTGGGTATTCCTGGAAACAGACTCTGAGATAGAGATTAACGTGCAGGGAATGATGAAATGCTTATGGGATTGATACCTGCATAAGCAAATGGAAGGAAGTAGGACTGGGCATAGGGTGAGTTTAGACTGTGATGGAGTCTCAATGCAAGGGGCTAACTTAGCTACCTCATGGGGCTCTGAACCTGGGATGAATTTCCATTGTTGTTCCTTTTGGGGATCAGAGGGTAGGCCCTTATACTTCTGTATTGACCAGTCACCTGATGTGGGCGGCTCCATGAGACAGCATACTTTTTGGTGAGACAGCTCGCTTTAGCAGAGGGACCTCCTGAAGAGGACTGGCTGCTGAGACAGTGGTCACCAGCCACATTCCCAGCAACTATGGCAATAAATCCTGCCTTCCTGGAGGGAGATTACAGCATCCACTATAAGGGGCATGTTTTTTGTTTTTTGTTTTCTTTTTCTTTTCCTTCTCTTATTCTATGTCTCCTAATACATGGCAGCCACAATCCCACATGGTTCTTTAGGTCTCTCCATAGGCATGTGGTTAGCCTGGGCTACTCCTTCTCAGTTTTTTTTCTGTTTCAGGTTGGTTCCCTGAGCAGCTACAGCTGTGGCTTCAATTTTCCTACCAGCTTATCTTTCACCTTTGATTTGAAATTGGAAAGACCAATGTGCCCCAATGGAGAAATTCCACTGACTCAGATTGCCAGGCGGGGGAGAAGCAAAGCATGACCCATCAGTGAGAAATGTACAGGTACAGGATTGGTTTCTGCTAATTTTTCTGATCTGTTTGCTAGTGCAGAAATGGATGGTGGTTGTTTTTCTGTTTCTTGCTCATAAGGAATGTTAATATGAGTTTCAAGTCAATCCACTGGTGGATCTATATATTTTCCTTGGAGAGCTTAAGAAGGGCTCACTAAATAATATTCTTTTCCACCCATCAATCTGTGTTAGGAAGATGTATGACTGGTATCTAAGGCGCTGTCAGTGTGTTATTTTCCATGTTCCTCTCACATGTCAAATATAAAAATACAGCCTGTCAGTGTAAATGTGATATGGGGCATTGTTCAGAGAGACTGTGAAAAATCCTGCAGTGCTCCCTGATTCATCATTTCAACAGCCTAATCATTTCATAGCCCAGTCTAAACAAAACAGTTAAGGGCATTCCGACTTAGGGGGTACTGAATCAGGGTTGATTCAGAAAGGACTGAGAGATCCCATGAGAAAAAATGTTTTGGAGAAAATAAGAGAAGCCTTGTCTTTGTCTTCAATTTCATAGTTACTGATCTTTTTTGGAATGTTATTTATCAGTTAATTATTCTCCACCACACCCTGCACCCTGACATTTTGCTGAAGCGGCCAGGAGGCCTCGTTAAATCAGAATTTCTACTTTCAGTTCACCTGTCACAGCTAAAGGCTCCCTCAAATGCATTGACATCGATTAATATTTAATGATTGAATAGTAGAAATATTGGCTCAGCACTTTTTACTTTTTCTTCCTTTAAATTAAAAAAAAAAAAAAAAACCTTTAGAATGGACTCTGCTTCATGTGCACCCAGCTCTAGATTTCTACAATGTGAAATTTATGTGGGTGTCAAGAAGGGTAAAAGACCATCGCCCTATAGAAGGCAATATGTGCTCCAGAAAAAAGCTAGCCTGTGATGGAGAGAGAGAACTAACATTTAATTAGCACTCACTCTGCCAGGCACTATATATAAATTCCATAATTCATCTCCAGTAGTCACAACACATCTACAAGGTAGGTATCTTTATTTCATTTACAAATGAGGAAACAGCTTCAAAGAGGGTAGAAAACTTGCCTGAGGTCACGTACTCAAATGGCAGCATCAGTATTTGAATCTTGCAGCATGGTCCATACTCTTTCCAAACACATGTTGCCTCCCTGGGAACAGGAAGCCTGAGCCTAATTGAGCCAGTGCCTTATTTGACTCCAGCAGTCATTTTGTGTCTTTGTGTTTCCATTTTTCCATTGGTGAACTAGGCTATAAGGCAGATCTTGGGTTAATTTGGGTTCTTTTAAGACACTGAGATTCTGGTTTTAAATCAGGTTAGCTCTTAGTTTATATGAGCAATACCTTACAGGTAGTTTTTTATGGCATGCAGATGAAAAAGGAGACTAAACATTTTCTTCCAGGGTAAGTAATGGTGTATATAAACATGCTAAAAAAATCCTTAAATTATGGGTGGTGTGCATTTTTAGGGAGACTGATCATCATAATAATGACAATGGAGAAGAGGCCTGCTCAGGTAGAAATAGAATAGGCTTTGGATCAGACAGGTAAGTTAAATTCTGCTTATGGTTCCCATTAGCTCTGAAACTGGGGCAAGTTTTGTAACCCCTAAGCCATGGTTTCCTCATAAATAAAGTAGGGATAATAATAATTCACAGAATTTTTGTGAAGAAGGGAAGAGGTAATACATTTAAGGGGCCTTGAATGGTGTTTGGCACATAGTGGGCACCTGTTAAATAAGTGATTGGTATTATTAATATTAAAGAAGAAATGTCAGTCATTATCAACCTTCATAAATATACCAGGTTAGTCCAATTTTGTCATTTGTTGACAGAGAGCAGCTAGACACATTCCAAAAGGGAACACATAGATGAAGACACAAAAAAGTCATTTCAATAACTTGACATCCCAGGTATAGTGAGATTCATGAGCAGTGGTTTTTCAGTGAGCAAAGAAGGCATAACTTAACTCAGCCTGAGGGTCAGAAGAGACCTCCTGAAGGAGATACCTGACCTGAGTTTTAAGGCATACAGAAGGTTTGCCACGAGTTGTGGGTTGCTGGCTATCCCACAAAGTCTGTTCTCTCCTCTGTAGAACTAGAGGTACAGCTTTGCATATGGTGCCCAGTTTGAGACAATGTTACCCAGCCTCCTTTGCCACTTGGATGTGGCCTTTCGACTAGTTTATCATCAATGCTTAATGTGTGTACAATCTGCCTCCACTGCTTAAAAGAAATGGCGTATTCACTCACCTGTGTATGGACATTTTGCTTGTTACAAATACAACAAAACTTTTCAAATTGCATACCTTAAATATGTGCAGTTTAATGTATATAAAGTATACTTCAAAAAAGCATAAACCAAATAACCAGGGAAAAAAAGAAAATAGCTTGCCCTTTAGTTTTTCTTTTTCTCCTTCCTGTGGGCTGGACTACAGATGTGGTAGTGACTCAGATTTGAAAATGCAGTCAGAGACAACATCTTAAGAGATGTCAGAGCAACAAGATAGTAGGCGTCTGGGGCATGCTAGCATTATGGCACAGAGCTGCCATGTCAGCTTGGAATTATTCTTTGGATTGGCAGATGAAGGAGATACTGCCATCTATCTTATTTATGCCATGTGTTTTGGGTTATTTTTGTTATAGCAGCATAGTCTATACCCTAACTATACTACCTCAGGCAACAATACCAACATAATCACTTAGTATTTCTCAAAGGATTGTCCATGTGCCATCTTGGACACGGGCGGCATATTAAAATGCAAATTTCAGGCATCATGAAGCCAAATTCTTGAGGGATAGTAGTGCAGGTAATCTGCATTTTAAAACATGCTCTTGAGTGATGCCCGTATGAACTGAAGATACAATTATCCTGGATTATTAGCTTTCTGCTTCTTTTAGGACCTGTGGAAAATGTTTCATGACAGTAGACACCACTGACCTTTTGGTATCTGTGAGTAAGGTTATATGTAAGAGGTCATGAGAGTAAAATCAGGAGAATTTTTCCAGTTAGGCTTAGAAATCTGTGTGGGAATTGCTGTTAATACTCTTTAGCTTTGCTACTTCAAACTCTGGTCTGTGGATAGCAGCCTTAACATCATATTGGAGCTTTTTAGAAATGCAAAATCTCAGGCCCCAGCCCAGAATCTGCATTTTGACAATATCAATAGGTGATTCATATATATATTAAAGTTTGAAAAGCAGAGTTTTGTAATCTCCTTCCTTGGAAATAAGTCTCATGAGTCCAACATGTAAACAAGTGGCACCCATAGTGAGGAATTCAATGGCCAACCTCCAAAATGGTACAGACAGTTCTAGAAGTCAGTGGGTATACGGTTGACCCAGAAGTGGAATTCCTGAATCATATGGTAATTTATTTCTTATTTTCTAAGGAACCTCCATACTTTTTCTATAGTGGTTGTACTAACTTATGTTACCACTAGTAGTTCACAAAGAGTCCCTTTTCTACACAACCTTTCCAGCACTTGTTATGTCTTGTCTTTTTGATAACAGTAATCCGACAGTTTGGAGGTGATATCTCATTGTGGTTTTGATTTGCTTTTCTCTGATGATTAGTGAGATTAAGCCCCTTTTTCATGTACCTACCTGTTGGCCATTTGTATATTAGAAAAATATCTATTCCAGTTGTTTGTCCAGTTGTCAAATTAATTGGATTATTTGATCTTTTTGCTATTGAGTTGTATGAGTTCCTTGTATATTTTGAATATTAACCCTTGACTGGATAAGTGGTTTGTAAATATTTAATTTCATTCCTTAGGTTGCCTTCTCATTTTGTTGATGCTTTCTTTTACTGTGTAGAAGCTTTTTAGTTTGATGTGATTCCACTTGTTTATTTTTGCTTCTGTTGTTTGTGTTTTTGGTGTCATATCCAAAAAAAATATTACCAAGACCAATGTCAAAGAGCTTTCCTTTATGTTTTCTTCTAGGAATTTTAAGTCTTATGTTTGTCATTAATCCATTTTGAGTTAATTTTTGTGATTAGTGTAAGATAGGGGTTCAATTACATTTTTTTTGCATGTGAATAATCTATTTTCTTAGTACTGTTTATTGAAGAAACTATTTTTCCCTCTTGAAAAAAATGTGTTTCCCTTTTCAAATATTATTCGACTGAATATGCATGGGTTTATTTCTGGACTCTTGATTCTATGCCATTGGTCGATGTGTCTGCCTTTATGCCAGCACCATACTCTTTTAATTCCTATAACTTTGTAACATAGTTTGAAATCAGGATGTGTGATGCCTCCAGCTTTATTCTTCTTTCTCAAGATTGCTTTGGCTATTTAGGGTCTTTCACGGTTCCATATGAACTTTAGGATTTTTTTTTTATTTCTGTAAAAAAAAAGCCATTGTAATATTGATAGGAATTGCATTGAATCTATAAATGGCTTTGGGTGGTATGGACATTTAAGAATATTCATTCTTCTGATACCTGAATATGGGATATCTTTTCATTTATTTTTGTCTTCAATTTCTTTCACTAATGTCTTATAGCCTTCAGTGTACAGATTTTTAACCTCTTTGGTTAAATTTATTCTTAAGTATTTTATTGTTTTTGATGCTATTGTAAATGGGATTGTTTTCTTTATTTCTTTTTTGGAAAGCTTGTTGTTAGTATACAGAAATACAACATATTTTTGTATGCTGATTGTGTATTCTGTAACTTTCCTGAATTTTTTTATTAGTTCTAAAGTTTTTTGGGTAGAGCCTCTAGGGTTTTCAATATATAAGATCATATCATCTGCAAACAGATAATTTTACTTCTTCCTTTCTCATTTGGATGCCTTTTATTTCTTTTTCTTGACTGATTGCTCTAGCTAGGATTTCTTTTTTTCTTTTTTTAAAGATTTTTATTTATTTATTTGACACAGAGAGAGAGAGAGAGAGAACATGAGAGCAGAAGAGGGAGAAGCAGGTTCCCTGCTGAGCAGGGAGCCCAATGCCGGGCTCCATTCCAGGACCATGAGATCATGACCTGAGCTGAAAGCAGACGCTTAATGACTGAGCCACCCAGGTACCCTCTGGCTAGGATTTCTAATACTATGTTAAATAGGAAAGCTGAGGGTGGGCACCCTTGTCTTGCTCCTGATCTTACAGGAAAAGTTTTCGATGTTTCACCAATGAGTATGATGTTAGCTCTGGGATTGTCATATATGGCCTTTATTATATTGAAGTACAGTCTTCTATACCCAATTTTGTTCAGAGTCTTTATCATGAAAGTATGTTGAATTTTGTCAAATACTTTTTCTGCATCTATTGAGATGGTCATATGATTTTAATCTTTCATAATATTAATGTGATGTATCACATTTATTGATTCACAATTGTTGATGTAACCTTGCATCCTAGGGATGAATCTCACTTGATCAAAGTGTATAATAATTTCAATGTGCTGTCAGATTTGGTTTGCTAGTATTTTGTTGAGAATTTTTGCAACTATATTCATCAAGGATATTGGCCTGTAATTTTCTTATAGTGTCCTCATCTGGCTGTGTTTTCAGGGTAAAACTATCCTCATAAAAATGACTTTGAGACTGTTTCTTCTTCAGTTTTGGAGAAGGGTTCAGAAAGGAATGGTTTTAATTCTCTTAAATGTTTGGGAGAATTGACCAGTGAAACCATCCAGTTCTGAACTTTTCTTCGTTGGGAGGATTTTTTATTACTGATTCCATTTCTTTACTCATTTTTGGTCTGTTCAGATTTTCTCCTTCTTCATGTTTCAGTCTTTGTAGTTGTATGTTTCCAAATATTTATCCATTTTTTCTAGGTTGTCCAATTTGTAGGCATATAATTGTTCCTAGTAGTATCTTATGATCCTTTGTATTTATGTGGAGTTATTTGTAATGTCTTCTCTTTCATTTATAATTTTATTCATTTTAGTCTTTTCTCTTTTTTCTTAAAGGTTTTTAAATTTTGTTTATCTTTTCAAAGGATCAACCCTTAGTTTTGTTAATCTTTTCTATTGCTTGCCTATTCTCTATTTATTTCTGCTCTAATCTTTATTATTTCCTTCCTCCTGCTAACTTTGTTAGTTTGTTCTTTTTCTAATGCCTTGTGGTATAATGGTAGGTTGTTTATTTGAGATTTTTCTTTTTTCTTAGTGTATGTGTTTATAGCTGTAAGCTTTCCTCTTGGAACTGCTTTTGCTGCATCCCATAAGTTTTGGTATGTTATGCCTCCCTTGTGTTTTATATCAAGATATTTTTTCATTTTCCCTTTGATTTATTCTTTGATCTACTTGTTATTAAAGATAATGTTGTTTAATTTCCACATATTTGTCATTCTCCAGATTTCCTTCTGTTACTGATTTCTAGATTCATATCATTATGGTCAGAAGATATACTTGATATAATTTTTATCTTCTTGATTCTATTGAGACTTGTTTTGTGGCCTAACATATGATCTGTTCCAGAAAATGTTCTGTTCCATGTGTACTTTAGAAAAATCCACCTGTTTTTTCAATTAGACAATTTTAATTGCATTTTTTTCCATTGATATTTGGAATTTGTCTTGCATGTTGCCTGTACTTATGACAAACAAATGTGAACAACACCATGATGTGTCAGTGGATATTTCAAGTACAATACATTAATTATCTGCTTGGGCAGAGTTACTGTCCCTATCCCAGGCATAAAGTTTCATTAAAGGTCCTTTAAGCAGGTCACTGGGTGGTTTATCCATAATTGCTTTGACTGTATTCAATAGTTTGATTTCTTGAATGGGACTAAAAGTCCCTAAAGGATGCCCTGCCTTTAGTAGACCAATCAGGGGGCAATTGGCTTATTACTCACCGGGGATGAGGTTTGTATGCTTGGGGAACGATTATTGGGATTCTCTCTTCCCATTGTTGAGGGTTGATGGTATCAGAGAATTAATTTAGAAGTTTTGTCTGGGTTGAGGTAGAGAATAACAGGTCAGTATGAATTAGTCAATTGTTAATGATAATAATATCAATTTACACAACTATAATGATAGTATTAAAACAATAGATTATTTATTGACTATTTTCTGAGTCTTACATATATTATCCCTATTAAATTCTCCAAAAAATTATCATAAATTAGGAAATTGAGGCTTAGAAAAACTAAGTGATTTGTCCAAGATCATATAGCTAGGTGAGGGGAGCAGCTGGTGCTTGACTTCAGATTCATCTGATTCTGCTGATAATCAATTTTGAGGTATAAAGCCAAAAAAATCCAGCTAATTAAGATGTGAGAAGAAATTAAATGAACAAGATATAAGGTCATATGGATGAAATCTGAAGGTACAGGCTAATTTTCATTTGATGGACATTCACGGGAGTTTGGCTCCCCAGGGCCCATTTCTCCTTCTTACCACCACCTTGGTTTTTGTGGGAGATTTACCTCTTTCCCTCAGGGTTACATATGGTGGGATCCTAATCAAGAGCCTTGCTTTCACCGATAAAAGGAATAGGCTTGTGATCTAAACCCTACTGGACACTCACTCCCTGACGTTTGAATCTTAGAGTTGCAAGCAGATAGTGCATGATCAGAGTTTAATAACTTAGAGGGTAGCCAGACTCTTCCTTCTTTGAGTTCATTCCTCTAGTTCCTACAGTTCTTGATTCCAGGTTTCCAGGTTGCCATTTCTCCTGTCTCTTTCAAACTTGGCCTCCAACTTACTGTCAACTCTCTGATTTCCTAGAATATTTTCAACATATTTCCTTTGGCTTAAATCAGCCAAAGTGCAATTGATTGATTGCAGCAAAAGAACCCTGATTGCCACACCTTATGCCCTCGTGGATAAGCCAGGAATATTTAAGATCTGATTGAGACATAGAAGTGATACTTCTCTCCACAATACTGAAAAATAATTATTAAAATATTATTACTTTATAAACAATAAATAAAAGTAAATTAATTTCTAGGGAATAGGCATGAACTTTTTTTTTTATTATGTTATGTTAATCCCCATACATTACATCATTAGTTTTTGATATAGTGTTCCATGAGTCATTGTTTGTGTATAACACCCAGTGCTCCATGCAGTATGTGCCCTCTTTAATACTCATCACCAGGATAACCCATCCCACCACCCCCCTACCCTCTAGAACCCTCAGTTTGTTTCTCAGAGTCCATAGTCTCTCATGGTTCATCTCCCCCTCTGAATTCCCCCCCTTTCATTTTTCCCTTCCTGCTATCTTCTTCTTCTTTTTTTTTTTTAACATATAGTGTGTTATTTGCTTCAGAGGTACAGATCTGTGATTCAACAGTCTTAAACAATTCACAGCGCTCACCATAGCACATACCCTCCCCAGTGTCTATCACCCAGCCACCCCATCCCTCCCACACCCCACCACTCCAGCAACCTTCAGTTTGTTTCCTGAGATTAAGAATTCCTCATATCAGTGAGGTCATATGATACATGTCTTTCTCTGATTGACTTATTTCGCTTAGCATAATACCCTCCAGTTCCATCCACGTCATTGCAATTGGCAAGATTTCATTCCTTTTGATGGCTGCATAATATTCCATCGTGTATATATACCACATCTTCTTTATCCATTCATCTGTCGATGGACATCTTGGCTCTTTCCATAGTTTGGCTATTGTGGACATAGGCATGAACTTTTGAAAGGAGGGCATAAGATGAAGCCAGGGACCATCAGTTTGAAGAGCAGAACTTTCCTACCTATCATTCAATGGCACAGTCTTTAATTCAGTACATATGTACTTAAAATTTCCTGCTAAGCAAAATTTCATTAAAAAAAAATCAAAGCAAACACTTAGAAGACATTTCAGTCATCTGCAGGTCTCTGACCATCAAAATAATAAAAATGGAATTTCTGACATGGGTTCACATTATGCACTCCTTCTTCCACTTGGTGACCTGAACCAGGAGGTCAGTCTTTAAAATAATGAACATAGAGTCAGAATACCATGCAGTTGGGGAGAGGAGCAGTTTCTTCTTAGGTAGCAGAGTCATTAGGTAAAGTGGGGGCTAATAGTGATAGACACTGGACTCTGGCAGTTAAAACTAGAATCTGTACCTGCCAATGAGTATGTCAGCTGAGGTCTAAGATGGGTATTCAGCCTACACCCAAGTCCACAAAGAAAGGAATTAAGGAAAATTCACATTTTTTTTGTCTATTGGGGAAAAATCGATAAAGATCTTTCCTTGTTGATGGAAAAATAAACAGAAGAACAAAATAAACTATGGGGAAATATTAATAACTGTGCATCACAAAGGTAGAGAACACTATCCTAAAGACTTAGAAGAGGAGCATACCTCAGAGGATGCTTTGTTATAGTAAACAGAAGAGAATTTTAGAAAATTGGATCATCAGTAGTGGAATGCAAGACATCTTGTCCCATGAAACAGTACTAGAAAGTCATAATGAGAGACATTGGATGAGATAAAAATGAAGATTTCTGAGTGAAGAAAGGATTTTTAGAACACCAAAAACTAAACTGCAGGATAAAATTGAATAGCAGTAAAGAATAATATGGCACTGATACAAAATAGACACATAGATCAATGGAACAAAATAGAGAGCCCAGAAATAAACCCACAATTATATGTCAATTAATCTATGACAAAGAAGGCAAGAATATACAATGGGGAAAAGACAGTCTCTTCAATAAATGGTATTGGGAACAGTGGACAGCTACATGTAAAAGAATGAAACTGGACCACCTTTTAACACCTCAAAATGGATGAAAGACCTAAATGTGAGACCTGAAACCATAAAAATCCTAGAAGAGAACACAGGCAGTAATTTCTCTGACACTGGTCATAGCAACATTTTTTTCTAGGTATGTCTCCTGAGGCAAGGGAGATAAAAGCAAAAATAAACTATTGGGCTGCATCAAAATAAACAACTTTTGCACAGCAAAGGAAACCATTAACAAAACAAAAGGACAACCTACTGAATGGGAGAAGATATTTGTAAATGATATATCCAGTAAGGGTTAATATCCACACTATATAAAAAAAAAACTTACACAACTCAACACCAAAAAAAACCAATCTGGTTAAAAAATGGGCAGAGGACCTGAATAGACATTTTTCCAAAGAAGATATACAGATGGCAGATACATGAAAAGATGCTCAATGTCACTAATCATCAGGGAAATGCAAATTAAAACCAGAGATTAAGAGATAATCACTTTATACCTATTAGAATGGCTAAAATAAAAAAGACAAGAAATAACAAGTGTTGACAAAGATGTGGAGAAAAAGGAACACCTGTACACTGTTTTGGAAATGTAAATTGGTACAGCCACTATGGAAAACAGTCTGGAATTAAAATTAAAATAGAAAAAAATTTAAAATAGAAATACCATATGATCCAATATTGGGTGTTTAGCCAAAGAAAATGAAAACACTATTTTGAGGGGGGCCTGGGTGGCTCAGTCGGTTAAGCATCTGCCTTTGGCTCAGGTCATGATCTCAGGGTTCTGGGATCGAGCCCGGCATCAGGCTTCCTGCTCAGTGGGGAGTCTGCTTCTTCTTTGCCCTCTGTACTTCCCTCTTGCTCATGCTCTTTCTCTCTCTCCTCTCTCAAATAAATAAATAAAATCTTAAAAAAAACTCCAAAAAACCCACTAATTTGAAAAGATACATCCACCCCTATGTTTATTACAACATTATTTACAGTAGTCTAGATATGGAAACAACCTGAGTGTCCATCAATAGACAAATGGATAAGGAAGATGTGGTGTATGTGTACACACACACACACACACACACACACACACAATCGAGTATTACTCAACCATAAAAAAGCATGATATCTTGCCATTTGAGACAACATGGATGGACCTAGAGGGTATGCTAAGTGAAATAAGTCCGACTGATAAAGACAAATGCTATATGATTCTACTCATAAGTGGAATATAAAACAAATGAACAAAAAGCAGAAGCAGACCTATAAATACAGAGAACAAACTGATGGTTTCAAGGGGGGGTGGAGGGGATGGGCAACATGCATGGAGGGGAGTGGGAAGCATAGGCCTCCAGTTATGGAATGAGTAAGTCACAGCAAGAAAAAGTACAGCACAAGGAATATAGTCAATGATATTAAAACAGCAATGTTTTGGGACAGATGTTAGCTATATATGTGGTGGGTGAACATAGGATAATGTATAAATTTCTCAAATCACTATGTTGTACACCTGAAACTAATGTAACATTGTGTGTCAACTATACCAAAAAAAAAAAAAAAATAGCTCAGACACTATAGAAAATGAAATCAGTGACTCATTGAGCAAGCTCTAGAACTCTTACAAAATGCAGAAGAAAAAGGATAAAAAGATGAAAATGATGAAGAAGATTGTGACTCCACAAAGCAGAGACTGTAGATGAAACTGAATGACTTTAGGTGTTAAAGAGGAGGAAACAAGCACAACTGGAGATGAAGCAATAATCAAAAACATATGTTAAGTAAAAAGCAACCTCTCCCAGTCCTCCAAAGACAAGTATCAAGAATAGGATTCACTGTATGCTGGACAGAATCAAAGAAAAGAGAAACACACTTGAACATGACTGGCCAAAATGTTTGAATTAGAAGAATAAAAATAAATCCTCCATTTGCCCAGGCAGAAAGAAAAATGTTGCCTACAAAGACTGACCTTAACCTTTCTGTAATAGCAAATGTCAGAATTTGAGAAAAATCTTAGTGCTTTTGGATGGAAAGTTTGTAACTCAAGAATTTTAAAAGCATCCAGATTGTCTTTCACGTGTGACAGCCACAGAAAGACCTTCACTATTATTCAAAGGCTCAGAAACTGCTCATTGATGTGATCCTTCTATTTAAAAATATCATTTAAAAATATACTAAAACCATGCAGGAGATAAAAAAACTGAGCAAGAAGAGGAGTTCTAGGCATTGTGTTGACTAAGTCACACTTTGCATTCTAAAATCAGTAATAAATTGGATTTTGTAATTTGAAGCCTGAAGGCATACGTGGCTTAGCTTAGCCTTGTGGCATTTCTCTCTCTGCGCTCTTACTTTTTCCACTTTCTTGGTGGCAGATGTAACTTGTGAGCTGTATCATCTGGTCCACTGTACTCCCTTTCAGGTGAAACCCCTTGTGGTATTCATGATATTCTTTTCTACAAGTGCTTGTTGACAATGGATTACCTATGTGCAACATGAAGTAAGAAAGCCCAGAAAATGACTAAACAACAGATTTGTCTTTATTCTACACAAAAGTAAAGCAAATATCTATATTCTGGCCATTTACAGTGCCAGAAGTCTTGAAAGACAGTGTTCTGTATTTTTCAAACACATATTGAATGACTCTTTTTCTTGGGATTTAATCTGGAAAAGATTATAAACAACGCAGTGGAAAATTCTGTCACCAAGGCCTTCTTCCCAGCTGTTCCTCACTTTAACTGTATAAAACATTTAAGTGTATTAAAACACTATAAGAAAAATGCAGCTAAATGTTAATAATATTCTCCAGCAAGTGGTAGGATTTGAGGGATTCCATGTGAATTTAAATACCACAATATTCAAAGGATATAAACAGGCAACTCACAAAAGCAGACACCCAAGTGACCAGGAAACATGAAAAAATATTCTGCCTCAGAAGTAATCAGGAAAATTCAAAATAAAACCTCAGTACATATTTTCATACCCATAAGAATGGTCAATCATTTAAAAGTTTGGCTATACCTTTGTCGGTGAGGATATAGTGTGGAACTCTTACACCCTACTGTGAAAATATAAATAAGTACAAGATTTTAGAGGTTAATGTGATGGTATCTAGGAAAGTTAACAATGTACATATCCATGATCCAGCAATTATACTTTTAATTTGTCACAGCATTGCTTATAACGACAAAAATGTGGATGCAAAATCCATCAAAAGGAAAAAAAATGGATAAAAAATTTGTGGCATATTCTGCATTGTAATTAAAATAATTGAACATGAGCTACAAAGAACACAATATGGAATAAGCCTAAAAAATATAATATTGAGAGAGGAAATGCAAGTTACAAATGAATATTTATAGCATGATCTCAATTTTATAGGTTTAAAAACATAAAAATCAAACCCTTTTGTTTATGGATATAACATGTAGTCAAATTATAAAAGTATACCAGGAAATCATAAATTCAAGGTGGTGGTTATCTTTGGGGAGGCGGGGAAGGGATGTAAAATCAGGGAGGGAAACACAAGGGGCATTGACCATTCTACAGTGTTTTTTTCTTTCTTCTTGAGAAAACATAAAAATCTGAGGCATGAATATGAAGATGTTAATATCTGGCAAAGCTGATGCAGTAGGTAGATACATTTTATTTATTGAAATAGTAGGTATAATTTTATTTGCTTGAAATATAGCATAGTAAAAATAAAAATGAAATATTAATAATATATTTTGTTTTTATCTTTTTATAAATATAAACATAAAGTTTGTTTTTATAATTTTAGGGTGCCATATGATCACAAGCAGATAAAACATTTATAACATAAAGGCTGGAAGGAAATAAAATAGAAATCAAATATTGGTTACATCTGGAGGATGAGGCTATATATAATTTTTAAACTTTTTATTTTATTTTTCTGTATTTTTTTTTGTTCACATTCACTGAGATTATACTATTTTTACAGTTTAAAACATAAAAAAATATAAAAACGTATGTTTGGGCCCTGTGTAGGATCTTTAACGTCATGCTAGGTTTTTGGCTTTATCCTATGGACTACTGTTTCCCAAATTGTGATCCTTGAGATGTTAATTTGTGTTCCTGGGAAATACAAGGGTTTTAAGGTTAATAAGTTTAAAAAATGAGGTCTCTCAGGCTTCCTGCTTGAAGAAGCATAATGCACATTTATATACTAAAGGTTCTGAGAATTTCTGCCATTAAAACAACGACAAAAAAAAAACCCAACACCACACAGAAAAAACAATATTTTTTCAACCCTGAGTTTCCTAAATACATATGATTATAGATCCTTTTATCAAGGAGTTTTTTTTTTTAATCATTTGAAGGATATTAGTTTTCAGGAGACACAAGCTCCTGATCTTGATCTAACCTTACGAAACCAGCTCTTAATCACAAAGATAGCCAAAACCTCATATAGAAAGTAGCGTGACTGGGGCACCTGGGTGGCTCAGTCGGCTAAGTGCGTGCCTTTGGCTCAGATCATGATTGCAGCATCCTAGGTTCCATCCCGCTCTTGCTCAGCGGGGAGCCTGTTTTCCCCTCTCCCTCTGCTGCTCCCGCTGCTTGTGTTTTTTTTCTCTCTCTCTGTCAAATAAATAAATAAAAATCTTTAAAAAAAAGGTAGCGTGATTACAAGAGAGATTCTGGACATGGAAAGTGGCAGTGTTGGGCAAGATAAATTGGAAGTAATGAAGACTGGAATCAGAGAGGCCAAACTGCAATAGATAAGTAGCATGTTATAAGGGGTTCGGTACATGACTGCTGGCCTTAGCCAATCATCACCGCAACCGTGCTCCTAGCACACAATAAACACTTCTTTCCCACATATCTAGGTCTGCTGGGATTTGGCTTATCTGGCCCTACACTGTAGGTTAGATCAAGATCTGTTTCACATATCTCATTGTCCTTAATCAGGAGATTACCCAAGATATGTTCTTCCTATGGCAGACTACAAGCCTATTTCAAGTTAGCTCACATCCCATTGGCCAAAGCAAATCCTGTGGGTGGCCAAACCCAAATCAAAAGGCAGGGCATTACACTCTGCTTACCATGAAGCCAAAGCAAGTCACAGGGCCAAGTTTAGCATCAGAGGGCTGGGGAAGTATATTCCTCCTGGGAAACTGGGAGTGGGGGGAGGAAGTGAGTATTTTCTGAACAATAATCTCATCTATGGCCCTGTCTGTTTACAAAATGAAGAAACCACAGCCATTTGCTAGATAACGGAACTCTGAATATATTGAGGCCATCGGTGTGGGCTCCATTTCTGAAAGAGGCCAGGGACACCGTGAAAGGGTGGTTTCAGCATGGCACAAACCTAAAGACAGTCGTGTGTTACAAGAACCCTACCTATACCTCGTTTGTTCTCCAGGTGTGATAATAAGTGAGTTAGAGCATAATGTGTCCGGGAATTACTGAGAAGAAAATTGCTAAGGAATTACAACAGGATCATGAGCGTTTAGCCCAAATCATTGTGCCTGGCAGAGGTGACTGGATGCGTAAGATGTTCTTCTTTCGCATTCCACACAGCTTTCTTCTTTTAACGTTAATTGATATTTAGTATTCAGAGACATGACAAAGTCTAGATCTCAGAGAATAATTTCAATCCCCAAGGGAAAAAAAAGGAGTGATCTTGAATATTTTGAAATAACGTGGATTAAAACTGTAGAAGCAAACAACCTGTTGCATTTTTAGGTCCTTAACAGTTTTCTCAAAAATGGTTTGTTGCTGTGTTCTACATTTAATACCCACAAAACACATAAAATAGGGATTTTTTTTTTCAGTTCCCATCTCCACATACTAATTGTGTAAATATGATACAGCTTCCTACATGGAGGCATGGCCCCTTTCTTTCTCTAAAGAGTGACAATAAAATATATTTTGAGGTTCTATTTTCTGGTCAGAAAATTTTTTAAAGCACAGGGATCATGTCAAGCTGTGTTGCAGAAGAAGCTGGAAAATGAAGAAATGACTAGAAGGAAACAGAGAAGTGCCTGGTCTGTGGCCAAATTATGAAACCAGCAAAATATGTCCATGGTACCATAAACATCCTGGCCTTTTCCTCACTGTCATAGTTCAGTGACCTCATGGTCCTGGCTCTGGTTCTGGGTGCAGGAATCTGAAACTCATTCCCATTATGGGATAAATGACCTTATAAGGATTCCTGCTTTAAACATCAAAGTGAAAAATCTATAATGAGCAGAGAAGACCAGGAATGGCAGGTGGGGAGCATTTTGGAGGGTGGGGATTCTTTCAGTATACATATCATCCTATCAGGAAAGCACCAGATATGTCCTACCCACAGGAATACATGTGTATATGACATGTTCAGTGCCTCACTGAGTCCATAAAGAGCACTCAATATGTAGTACTAAAAAAAAAAAAAAAAAAAGAAAGTGTGCACAGGATAAGATAGTCTAGATTTATAGCATATCTCTTGTATGGAGTGTAATCCTATTATTTTAAAAAATATAACTTAAAAACAAAATACATAGAGTGGTAGAGATATGAAGCTTTGAGAGATGGAGTATCAAGAAATTATTATTAATATTTAGTATTCATTTTTATATCTGGTTAATCACTTATTGAGCCTCCACCTGAATGACTATCTGCCTAGAAATTCTTCTAAGTACCAGTAACTGTGTTACCTAAGTTAGATTGTTCATTGATGTCCATTCAGCAAGCAGTCCCAGATTAGTAATTATCAACCATAATAATGATGATGATTATAGCATTATTTATACAAAATGGTCTTAGGAACCTATTATGTAATTTTGTTTTAGCATCATCTGATCTCAGCCACTGACCGGAGGGATGAATTGTGGGTGGTCACATTACCTTTAGGACTGGGTTCTGTTCATTTGTTTATTCAACAAGTAGTATTGAGCATTTACTCTATATAAGTCTATACTAGGTGCTATGGGTAACACCAAGAGGAAACCTACACAATCTCCGCTCACAGTGAAATTACAATATCTAGGATGTGTGTGCATGTGTGTGTGTGTGTACATGTAGGTATATATGTAAAATTTAAATGCTGTAGGACAAATGTATCCAAAATATTAAGATATCCAAAAGAGGGAAGGGCATTTTGGGTTGAAGTGTGTAGGGGAGAAAGAGCAGGAGTGGTAGGGATTGGGGGATTTCATGTGCAAGGGAGCTTTGGGGCTGGGCCTGGGGGTGGATGGTAAGGCACTACAGATTAATACAGGGGTCCTAATGAAGAATTGAGAAAAAAGAGACATATTTGTCAAATGGTGAAGAGTTTCACTTGACTGTGTCAAAGGTTAGGTATAGGAGTGGAATGAGTAAATGTTGGGAAGATAAACTGGGGACAGAGCACAGAAAACTTAAAATTTTAAGATAATGGGTTTGAACTTTATTTACAAGATACTGGTGAGTCACTCCATCTCTTTGAGCAGATGTTTGGCATGATATGAGCTGTGCTTTGGGAGGATTACTCTGGCATCATGGATAAGATGATTTGGATTGGAGGGAAGGGAGAATGGCTTCAGGCAGGCCAATTAGGAAACTGCTGTTCAGGTCCTGAGGTCTGAAGGTCCTGAGTACCAGAGCACCCTCATATCACTAAGAGGTACTTAGTGGCAAATGTAGCTGATTGGGGATGTAGTTTTATAGATCCCAATCACTGTGGGAGCAAGGGGATTGCATTTGATAAGATCTAATGGTATTGGCACAATCTGGGCCTTATAAGCCACTGATAATAATAAGCCAGTGTTACTTTCCAGCACAGAGATGTGAACTGAGCAGAACAGGGACAAGAGAGGCAAAAAATCCAGGTGAAAATGGGACTGGGAAGTGGAAAAGGGAGATGTCACAAAATACAAGCCCATATTTAAAAAAATTATTTTGAGAAAAAAATAGATGGAGTTTAGAATCATGAATCTAGAAATTATTGTGGCCCCTCCTTCCTCCTAAAAGTAGACAGAAACTCATTTACTTACATGTGAGCAAAGGAAAAAGTATGCAGTCTAATAAAGAGAATGAGGAACAGGATAAATTCCCCATGGCCTGGGAGGCACATGGAAAGACATGCCCATAAAAGAGATGAAAACTAAAACCCAGAATTTCAAAGTGAGCTAAAATAAAAGAAACCAAGTAAATGATAGAAGCTGTGGCAATAAATTGCAAATGGAAGAACTCAGAAGTGAGGTGATTAAGGAAGATTTTAAGAGAGCTTTTTCTAAATAGAGGGAAAAAAACTAGAAATAAAATAATAAGATCATTTTTGTAATGAAATTGAGCCAAGAGGAACACAAAGCAAATAAACAGAAACAATAATGCAATGAAAGAAATAGAATGTGTGAAAGAAAGTTTTAAAAATCAAAAAGGTATTAGAAAAAATTTAAAGAAAGCATCTGAGGTAAAGGGATGGTTCAGAAGAGTCAAGATATGTTTAATACAGGGGTTTGTTACCTAGAATGAAGGACTGTGGAGTTTGTGGATAAAATTCATGTGTCTATGGACTTTGTTGGGAAAATATGTCTCCATTTTTGCTAACCTCTAGATGAATTTAATATTTTTCTTTAATTAATATGCATGCACCAATACACAGTGGTAGTAACAGTATCTGTGGCTTTGTCACCAAAATGAATCATAAATGTCATAATATCAAATTATAGTTTTAAAAAATATTTCCAAATATCATTTATGTTCATCACTTTTTCAAACTTACAGTGGCTTTCATACCTACCACTAGGTCTAATTATTTAATATGGTAATAAAGAAGTAAATAGGTCACTGCATCACAATTTAAAAATACTTTGAGAACTATATTACAATATAATGAGTTTCCTTTGCTGTACTATGTATTCCATTTTAGGCATTTAAAAATATTATTCTGAGAAAGGGTCCATTGGTTTTACCAGACTACTAAGAGTTTCCACGTTATAACAAATTTTGTGATCTCTATTATATAATAGGAGTCTCTGAAGGGAAATTATAATTCAAAAAACTTTCTTGAAATAAAAGAAAATTTGAAATTACATATTGAGAGGACTAGAAATTGCCCCATAATAGCCAACACTATCCTGTAAAGAAAAATCATTTGGACATCCCAGCAAAAAGACCAATAGAAAGAAAATTAGATTGCCACCAATATCTTTAAAAGCAACACTTTTATGACCAAGGAAAATACAGTGACATATTTAAGAAAGCTAAGGAAAGAAAATGTGGGCCAAGATTCTGATGTTCAGCCAAATGGACCTTTAAGGATAAAAAGCCTCTGGTACACTGATGTAAACATGCAAGAACACAGAGAATATTGTTCTCATGTGACTTTTCTAAGGAATTTACCAGACCACAATGAAATAAGAATGGAATTTAAGAGTAAGCATTTTCAAACTTTTATGGCGTTTTGACATTGCCATGATATCCAAGCACATGAATCATTTCTCTAGCAATTTATATTCATTGTACTTTACAAAAGTATTGGTCCATAGAAGGTTGGGAAAAAAATTAACTCTTCATACTAAAAAAAAAAAAGAGAGATTTATATAATCAAATTTATTATAAGGATGGGTAGAAAACATTAAATATAAATTTATCTGTACAATTAAGATCCCAAAATCACTATAAGGAGACAGTGTAGTATGCGATGTCTATATGCTCTCACAGTGTAGATAATGTGACTGTTTTAAAAATGGGGGAATTGGGAATAGGGAGATTATATAAAAGCTGCCATCTAGTTCTGCCCACTGAAAAGACTTAGAAACAGTAACCAAATTATTAATAATGAGCATTTCTCATATGCAAGGGTAGTCTTGAAATACAGTTTCCTACTAGGTGGATTTGGGTGATTCTGAGGGTTCTAGAGAGCAAGGAAGTTATCAAAGATGACCAGGGTAGTGTCAAAACACTCAGTAGCTAACTTGGGCTGCTTCTGTATCTTGACTATTATAAATAATGCTGCAATGTTTATAGGGGTGCTCATATCTTTTAGAATTAGTGTTTTCCTTTTCTTTGGGTAAATACCCAGTAGTGGAATTACTGGATCATATAGTATTTCTATTTTCAATTTTTGAGGAATCTCCATACTGTTTTCCACAGTGGTTGCACCAATTTGCATTTCCCCCCCCAACAGTACAGGAGGATTCCCTAATTCTCCACATTCTTGCCCAAATGTCTTCACTGATAGATGAATGGATAAAAATGTGGTATATATACACAATGGATTATTACTCAGCCATAGAAAAGGATGAGATCTTGCTATTTGCAATGACATGGATGGACCTCGACGATATTACGCTAAGTGAAAGAAATCAGAGAAAGACAAATACCACATGATTTCACTTATATGTGGAACCTAAAAATAGAAGAATAAACAAACAAAAAGAATCAGATCTATAAAGACAAGAGAAGAAACTGATGGTTGCCAGAGGGAAGGGGTCTAGGGGGATGGGCAACATGGTGGAAGGGGAGTAGGAGGTACAGGCTTCCAGTTATGGGATAAATAAGTCATGGCAATAAAAGGCACAGCCTAGGCAATATAGTCAATGAAATCCTAACAGTGCTGTACGGTGACAGAGGGCAGCTGCACTTGTGGTGAGCACAGCATAACTTATAGAGTTGTCAAATCACTATGTTGTACACCTGAAACTAATGTAATATTGTGTGTCAACTATACTCAAACAATTAACAACAACAACAAAAACCCTCCAATACCTGAAAGAACAACAACAATAAAAGACTCAGTAGCTAACTTGAAGAGGCTCCTAGTGGTCAAATATAGGAGAAGCAGAGTTAAGAGCTTGGAGGCCTGAGAATGTTCCCAGGCAGAGGGGCAGGCCTGAGTAGAGTAGATATATAAGGGGGAGGAAATGATGGGTGGAGAATAATTTGTAAAGAAGGGACCTGAGCTAAAAGATCTTTACAACGCCTTCACACTGTAATGTGTAATTCTGTCCTTGCAAACTTTTCTGGCCACTTGGCCAGCGTGACTGAGGCATTTACCACTTGTGGGGTGAGAGAAGCAGAGGGAGAGACCCCATACTGTCTGGAGTGACTGGAAGGGATGGCGATAATCGATGGGTGATGTCCATAGTAGCTCTCTTGAAGGTACAGCAGCCCCCAGTCCCCATCACTCAGCTTCAACTGTTTTCAGAATGGCTTTCTTCATGATTACTGCCATAGATTATGAGAGTGTTAAATCAGCTTGAATGATGGTTTACCTCTATTTGTTTATGAACTGTGTTCCTCTTGCGATTTACAGCACAGAAGAGAAGACTGTCTTTAGCTTTTGAATAGGTTAGTAGGCTTGGGAAAGAAGATAGCAATTCTAAGAGCTCCTGAAAGACTCAAATCATGTACCATTGAGTCCTACTCCTGAGGAAAGAAACACGACTCTTCTTTGATACTATGAGATTCATAATTATTCTTCTCTGAACAGATATTAAGGGATATCTAAACACATAATGTGTGTTTTATGTTCTGAGGCCTTCTTTTCATACAGTGCTTCTTTGAATATTCTATTTTAAATCAAGATTAAAACAGGACTTAGGATAACTAGAGAGCACTGCCCTTAAGTAAAAGGACCTTGAGACAAAAAAAAAACCCAAAAAACAAAAAACATCTCCCATTTGCGTAATGCTTTTAATTTTTTTCAAAGCCTTTTTCATATCTATTATTTCACTTGATCTTCACAACAACCACGTGACACTGTTCATTTTAAAGAAATGAACTTGAAAGCAGCGAACATTTAAAACGTTTCCCCAAAATGTAGTAAAACCAGAAAGAAAATTCCCAGAGCATCTATACCATCGCTCTAACTTAAACTGTATTTACTGCAAATTGTATTGAGTCAGAAGAGATGGTGGCTCGTAAATACAGTTTCTCTGTCCTGAAACACATTCAAACTGCAGTTGTTATGAATACAAAAGAGCTTTCCGAGTACATAACTGTAGTTTTGCTGCATTAAAGCAAAAAGCTGGCATTTGGACTAGAAAACAGGCTGTAACTGTGTCTGTTCTGCATGGCAAGCATCTCAGTGCCTGCCAGCAATAGGGATGGATTTACATATATTGACTCAATCCAGCATATGAGTAACAATCAATTTTCTTGATCTATTCTATTCTGTCAATCTGTGCTTTTGCTAGCAAATGAGGAGACATTGCTGTCAGCCAGAAATAGAGTTTCCTAGGCTTATGTGAGCTTTTAAGATCTCTTTTCTACTTAATTAAAAGATACATACAGTGGTTGGCAGAGAGCAGCCAGCAAGTCAAAGTAACAAAATTTGCTACATATAGACAGGTTCCTGGAAGAAAAATCATGAAAGATGGCTAAATAAATGTAAAGACAGACTTCCGTTTCTGAGGATAGTGTATGTTTATGTCAATTCTATTAATGGTAAAATAAATACAAAGGGACAAATACAATTTGTCTGGCAGGAGTAACCAGCAAAAGCATCCTTTTAAGGAGTCACAAATTATGCTTCCAGGTAACAATATGTAAGACAAAATGCTTTCCTATTTGGTCTCTCCTATTAATGTATCATGTTAGACTGATTCATTTGGTTTGGGCCCAGATAATCTCTGCCCCTAACTTGTACTGGAATTTTAAGTCGGATCAAATAGTATATACAAAGCGGGCAAGGATGTTCTCATAAGGGATGCTAAAAAAAGCTTGACACATATTGAACTCCTTAAGGTCCCCTTTGACCTCCAATGTGCGTGATCCCAGTGAACCTGTGAGGTCCTCAGGCAATACCTGAATGCTTTTTGGAGAGCTAGTTTTATTTTTCAGTAGGTAAGCGACCAAATGTTTCTGCTAGGGAGCATGGTGTTGTGGTCTTAAAGTTTCTACTCTGACTTCTTGCAGGAGTTTTGGGGGATGGAGATTCAGAATCTATACCAAAAGTAGGATATCATTCTTTATACATCTATTGGCTTTAACTAAGTAATGGACTGATCGGGTTTGACTTCTGTTTGTTCCCTAAGACCTTCCTGAATGCTAGTATCAAGTTCCTCTGGAAATGTCTGGACATGCCAGGAGACAGATTTTAGGAATCGCATGCATTAGGAAGGAGCAAATTCTGTGCTCTGGTGAAGGTAGCCACGCCCTGAACCAGCTTCAGGAAATGCTGGTTCTGGTCTGGCTCCTTCACTGATGAGTTCCACGGTCATGAGAAAGTGATTGTCCTTTATCGCAACTCAGTTTTCTCATCTTTAAAAGGAAGATATTGAAGTAGATGCATGATTTTCAAACTGAATTTAGGGAGTCTTCTCAGCAGCTATCACTGGGATAGAATAGGTGGGACTCTGGGACCCCCATTCCTGGGGGGACAATGTTATCAGCTTTGCTTGTAACCATTTTATATAATAAGCTTCCAGCAAGATTTTTTTCAAACCACGACTAAAAAGGGTTTAAAATTATGGTACCAGAGCATCCTGAAAGTTTCTTACACCTCTAACAATCTATGCTCAGTTTGAGAACATCTTAGCCTTTTTGTCCATTGGGTTTATGATTAAGAACTCTGTTTTCCAAATTCCAGGAATGGGTTTAAGTGAAGTCACCTCCAATTCTTATTGATCCTATCTGACAGCAATAGCCCCCATTTGGTTAGCTCACTGGTACAGCATCCGGCACATAGAATGAGTGCAATAAATAGGTATCAAATGGCTGTCTGGTCCCTATGATTCATACTTCCTGATTTTAGACCAAGGAACTAGTGAGAATGACCAAAAAGAGAATGGGTGCCTGCAAGGGCAAGCATTTGGTGCAGGTGAGACTGAAAAAAAGATTAAAAGGTGCCTGATCCTTAAGAATCAAGAAATTGACACAAATTCTATGTTTATTCCCTAACCCATCTCATTTGGTTTGGAAATGAAAACAGATACATGGTGCTCTTTGAAAAAGCTGTGATTCCTTTTTGGTGTCCACTTGCACTGCGTCCCCCTTGACACATGGCATTAAATATCTGGTGCTGAACATTTGCCCTATGGAGACAGTAGGATGAAAGACTTCAACCCAATCAACACCACAAGGGCCTGCCCCAATAGGAACTGAGGTTACCCCAGAAAGGAGGGCAAGCACTTCTGGTTAGATGTCTTTCATGAGGATTTATACCCATGGTGGACTGTGAGCCAACATGTATACTGCCTTAGGACAAGGCTCTCTTTTCCTCAGTTATGTGAGGGTTCTAATACTCACACTCAGCTCCAACATGTTCTAACTACACTAAGAGTGTTCCCTTTTAATCCATTCTTTTTTAATCTGCTTCTTTTAGAACTAAGGAAATTGTGACCCAGGCTAGGTATAGGACTTGTCAAAGGACACACCTTTAGGGTGTAGGGCCGGACAGATATGCTTGCACTTATGAATGTTCCTTGATGAAATGATAATTATCTTTAGATTTTTCATGGCTCAGGGCGCCTGGGTGGCTCAGTTGGTTAAGCGACTGCCTTCGGTTCAGGTCATGATCCTGGAGTCCCGGGATCGAGTCCCGCATCGGGCTCCCTGCTCAGCGGGGGGTCTGCTTCTCCCTCTAACCCTCTTCCCTCTCGTGCTCTCTGTCTCTCATTCTCTCTCTCTCAAATAAATAAATAAAATCTTTTAAAAAAAAAGATTTTTCATGGCTCATAGATGTGAGATGGTCTATGAGTCAATCAGTCAGCCTATATTTATTGAGCATCTACTATGTATAAGGGATGATGCTAGGTACTCAAGATATAGTCATAACAAGACACAGACACTTTCTACTTTCACGAAATTTACAATCTTATGGGAAGGACTTTCAATAAAGTTCATCCGAGCAAAGGCTGAAAAGTAATGCAAAATATTGTAAGCCTGAAGCAATAAAGAAGAGGATTTAACCCTGTTTGGAGGACCAGGAAGGGAGAGCTGAGCAGTAAAAAGGAGACAGATAAACCATAGTTTTTCTAAAATTTCCAGATAGAAATCACCGGGGCATTTGTTTGAAATCATGTATTTCCAGGCTCTTTCTCTTGGAGATTCTGAATCATCAGATCAAGGAGTGAGATCTAGGAATCTGTAATTGTAACTTTTCCACATTGTTCACCAGGTTTGGGAAATCCTGAATGAGCATTCTAGGCAGAGGGAGTGTGCATACCAAGGCACCACATAGAGGGTAGAGAGAACCTAGGAGAAACGATTTTGGATAGAGGGTAGAGTGTGATGTCTGGTGAGGATCAGGAAGGATTTGCTAAGAAAAATTTGTAAGACATTGAAACTTTGCACATGGCGGAGCAGAATCTTGAGTATTGTAATGCGGGGAGAGTAGGAAATTGGTGACTGCTCAACAAAAGGACCCAGACCTGCTAATTCCTCAGAGGTACCCCTCAAATAAAGTTTGCTTTCCTTTGTTTTAAGCATTATTTTAACACTAAGGACAATAAGGGGTAGTTTGTGGAGGAGCCTTAGAAAGACTCCAGCCTTCTAAAATACTTTCTATAAACAATGCATACAATTCTGCAGAGAATTACTTTTAGGCTTACGTTTCAATAAAATGTAAGTAGTCATGGCAAGGGGGCTCTTCATCAACCACAAATCTGGGTGTCTTCTTTTATGTGAGACACTATGCTTAAACCTTCCCAGCTGTTTATATGACCATGCAAATGGATTTTGGGAGAGATTATGTGCACAGGAACATGAAAGATTAGGCTTGCTTTCTTTACATTTCAGGCTAAGGTGTCCCCTACCCTTAGGTTTTAGAATCCCTGGCAGTGGTTTGCTGGAGCCAGCTCATACTGGCTCCTGAGAACGTATCATTACCATATTTTCCCATTTTTATGTTTAGTGACTTCACATCAGTAGCTTAAAATTAGCTATTGTAGGAGAATTTACACTGTGGAAATCAGCAATTGGCTTTTTTTTTTTTTTTTCCATTGCTGAGAACCTGTTGTTGTTATACACTTACCAGCACACCACTGCCTGACAGGTATTCACATTTTTGAAATTGTGGCTCTTTTGAGAGTATTCACTGAGCTGAATCTCCTATTAATGAAGGCTCCTTTCTCCCCCACTCTCTTTTTTATTAGGGAGGAAAGTCTCCCAGAATCTTTAGTATACTGCTATTATTTCTCCTTGGTTAGACCTGCGTCCCATGGCTATTCAAAGGAGGCTGGGATAATGAGTATCTGGCAAGGGGGGGTGAGGTACCACATTTGGTCCAAGCCAATCCTGACTTAAACTGAAGAGCTGGACACAATAATCCTGAACAAAAATGAGGCTCTATTAGGAAAACTTCATCCTTGTCCAGAGAATGAATATTCCCCACATTAGTAATACAAGAAAAGGATGAATGTGATCTCTAAGATCCAGAAGCCTGAACCATAATAGAAATAAGTTCTCCCTACTTTGTTTTAATAGCTGGTGGCATTGCATGCTCAACGTCTTACAGCACTGGGTCTCCAAGTGTGGTGCTCAGATCAGTGACATCAGCATCATCTGGGAACTTGTTAGAAATGCAGATTCTTAGGCCCCACCCAAATCTCCTGAATCAGAAGCTGGGGAGGGAAAAAGTAATGATGAAGGGTGTGGTCTAGCGATCTGTGTTTAATATGTGCTCTAGATCATTCTGATGGATGCTAAAGCTTGAGAACCATTATCTTAAGAGTGTTACTAACGCTATCAATGTGATAAAATGAATTTCAATGAACCATAAGCACCTCGCTAGTGTTAGCCACAATGGGCATAGTTGTTCATTCATTCATTTAATATACATATAGTGAGCACTTGCTGTTATTATCCTGTGTCATATAATCCATTGCCCACTGACAGCCAGAATGATCTTTTAAAAATGTAAATGATATGTGCTGTTTGCTTGCTTAAAACCTTTCAGTGACTCACATAACAAGATAAAATACAAATTTGAAGTCCCTCTTAGACTCAGCTTGCTGACCCTCCCAACTCCTTTCTTGTTGCTGTCCCCTTCCCTCTTGTTGCTTCTACCATCCTGACCTTCTTTCTGTGGTCTATTCTATCTTATTCTAGTTCCAGCTCAAATTTCACCTATTCAGAGAAGACTTCTAACCACCTTATCAAATGCACCCCCGCTTGACTCCGCTTGTCTTCACCATGTTAGCCACTGATTTCCTTCATGGCATCTACAATTATTGTATCTATTCATTTGCTTATTGTCTGACTTTTACACTGGAATATAAACTCCACAAGGGATGCCCACTGCCCCCTAGTATCTAAGTGGGCCCTGGAATGCTGGTCTTGACATAAGTTTGTTGAATGGATTTCTAGGCATTACCCTAGATGTGCCAGAACTGAGATTGAATTGCTAGAGGAAATGAACAGCTGGAGTCAGCACTTTGGCAGAGGCATAGCATGCTTTTTCATTTGAAATTATAATCTATTTCATTTGTAGAAACTTAAATTTACTTATAGGGAGCTCTTCAAGGAATCATGAAACTCACTTGTCTGGACAAGATCAGTTTGCTTCAGGTTGAGTTGGCAGTATGTTCATTTATTGACGGAAGACTGCCAGTAACTTGAAAAAGAATATCAAAATGTCTTATACCTTGCACCACATCAGATAAGCAAATAACTGACTCAGAAAATTTATGATAGTCTTACAGTTTTTCCCAGAGATGGTTCTGGAAATAGAAGATGAAATCAGACTCCAGTGCCATCTAGTGGTCATATTTAGTTCCTCTAGAAATAAAATCCAATATACTCTAATATTGATTTTTCACTTATTTGGGAGGGGTGTGTGTGTGTGTGGTTTGTGTGAGTGTCTGTCTTTCTAGTCTTAAGAATTACTTTAGTCATACTAATGGTGATGCATATTGATTAAATTCTAGGAAATTCATGAGGAACATTAATCCTTTATGTTATCATATGATAGAAATGTATTTTATAAAATAATTGTATTAGGTGACCATTAATTATAAGCTATGGAATACCCCTGAGACTGAAACCATTTGATGCCCCCTGTGGTGGTAGACAGTGGTGGTCACTCAGAAGCAAACAGAGAATCCCAGACTTCTGATCTCCAGGAACCAGCTTTCACCCTGCTTTGTTGTAAATTCAGATATCCCATCCTATCCTTTTCATCTCCTCCATTGACTCATAGGGAGGCCTTTTGCAAAAGAAATAAAATGGAGAAATAAAATGGAGAGATGATTTTTAAACCAAAATTAAGACCCACAAAAAGTTTGTTTTTTTTTTTTTAAATCATTTTCATTTTCTATAGCCATAATGTGACTTATAGGGTCTACAGAAACTAATGGGAATTACTATTCTGGGTGCAAATAAAATAGACTTTGCCCCGTGTTAAGCATTTTATGTATATATATCTTTATAAACTGAACAATCCTGTATAGTATGGATGATTACTCCCTATTTTTAAAAGAAGGACAGTAAGACTAATAGAATGGTTATTTGCTGAGGCCCTAATACATCCAGATGTTTTTCATGTATCCTTTTATTTAATCCTACAAACTTTTCAGAGATAATATCATCACCTGTTCAGATGAAGAAATGAAAGCTCAGAGTTATTTGCCCCAGATCTTATATCTGGAGACTGGAATTGGAGTCCTTCTGGCTGGCTCTATGCTGTGTTATTTCTACTCCCTCTCCAGCATTTTAGAAAGAAGTTTATTTATATAAAAAATATTTTTCCTTCCACCCTACCACTCATCAGATGATCAGCAGTATGAGGGCAGGGACCACATCTGATGCCTGGCGTATAAGAACTCAGTAAGCATTTGTTGAATGAGTTATAGGAGGGATACTTGGGAAGGTTCTTTTTCTTTAATCAGCCACTTCGTTAACATTTGTATGAGTTATTTATTGCTGCATAAAAGATTACCCCAAAATTTAATGGCTGAAAATGACACACATTTGTTATCTCCCAGTTCCTGTGGGTCAGGAATCCAGGAGAGGTTACCTGGGTCTCTCACAAGGTTGCAATCAGGATTTTGGCCAAGGCTACATACAGTTATCCCACGGCTCAGCTGGGGCAAGATCTGCCTCTACAGTCATTCACATGGCTGTTGGCAGGCCCCGGAAGGCCTGTATCATTCATGTGACCATTAGCAGACCTCTCATCTCACCACAAGGCTGCCTTGCCTCACAACGTGGCAGATGGCTTTCCCCCAGAGTGAAGTGATCTGAGAAAGAGTGAGAGAGAATGCCTAAGATGGAAGCCACAGTCTTTTCATAACCTAATCTTGGAAATGACATCTTTTCATTTGTGTTGTACTTAAGAGGAAGACATTACAAAAGGGCATGAATATTAAGAAGTGGAGATCATTGGAGCCACTTCAGAGGCTATAAGCCATGACATTAGTGGCTTATTCATTGAGTACTGATCCTTGAAACCACTCTGAAATATTACAGATCAGTGCCTTTTTGCATATTAACCCAGAATGTTTTATAATCTATCTGGGGCTAGATAATGCATAGAAGAGCTAGTTCTGGTGCTAGACAAACTAGATCCAAATATGAACTTCTTCACTTCACTATGATCCTGTTGATGCCTCCATTCCTTATCCATGAAGTAGACATTATAACAATGCTTACCTCCTAAGTCTGTCATTAGGATTAAATGACATAGTATCAGTAAATTACTAAATACAGTACCTGACACATGAAAACAGCAATATATTCCAGCTAATACAGATTAAATATACCTGTGAATATATTTTTAATTCTCTAGAGTGGTTTCTTTTGTATTTTATGTTTTATCTTTCTCAATGTAGTCCTAGTAAGGTGGTAGATTTTATATACTTGTTCCCATTTTAAATATTTAACATTTGAGACACATAAAAATTGAATGACTTGCCCGTACATGTTGAAGGCAGGCCTGTCATCCAGTTTTTCTTTTGCCCAATTAATTTCTCTTTCCCAATTCTTTTCTTTTCTTTTCTCTTTTCTCTTTTCCTTTTCCTTTTTCATTTTTCTTCTTTCTTTTTTCTTTCTTTCTTTCTTTCTTTCTTTCTTTCTTTCTTTCTTTCTTT